>NC_079159.1:94139555-94142055 GCF_947563725.1 Argiope bruennichi | reverse complement strand
CGTAATCAAAGTAAACACGATTTGCCCTCCCACGTCTCTCGTGTCTCTTTGGCAACAAGTCGCAACGGGAACATTTTAAGACAAATCTTCGTTCAAACGCCGACTCGCTCCTGTAAAAAATGTCGCCCAACGTGGGGCTCGAACCCACGACCCTGAGATTAAGAGTCGTATGCTCTACCGACTGAGCTAGCCGGGCTGCCAACGATCTCGGATTGCAGTTAACGTGTCAAAAACTATATCCGTTATAATATCGCATTTTCCCGCTAAAGTCGATCGGTCACTTTTTTATATATATCTGGAATGCAATACACTACACGTGGAATTCTTGAAACTGACTGGTGTAGTCATGGCCAAGTGGTTAAGGCGATGGACTAGAAATCCATTGGGATCTTCCCGCGTAGGTTCGAATCCTACTGACTACGTACTTGCACCAAAGGTATCAGCTTTTTACTTCGTTCTGAAATCGCGTTTTTTCATATCTCGAATGGAAGTTTTAGTTACATTTACGTCCGCATTTTATGCTACACTACGCTTGTTTTGTGTAAGACGTCGTTTTTCGGAGGGTCATCAGATGAAGAGGACGACAACTTCAATCCCATGCTCGCCATATAATTCCAAGACAAGTCTTGTTATTTTTTTCGAAAAGAGAGGCCAAGATGTCTAGTCCAGAAATTTCGCGAAGTCCGGAAATTCGCGATATACTTGAAAAAAAACGATATATGCCTTCGTTTCCATCCCAATTGCACCGAATTGGTATTCGACATTCACTAAATTTTGAGTTCCGTTCGAATTTCAGAATTCCGGAAATGTTGCAATTCAACAATTAATCACCCATGTAGAAGTAAGTCTACGTAGACTTAAAAGAGAGCTGCAACAAAATCCTACCGCCAAAAACTTTTTTGCGAAGAATTCATCGTAATCGGCAGGATTCGAACCTGCGCGGGAATAACCCAATGGATTTCAAGTCCATCGCCTTAACCACTCGGCCATGACTACCCGTTCGGAGCAACGATTTGCCTTTGTAGGTATTACCGAAAAGTATCTAAAACTCTCTCACCAACGCGTTCGAAAGAATAGATTAAAAATTTCGGAAAATTTTCGTTTCGATCCGGTGAACGAGTGTCTCTGCAAACAAAATAAAAAAATTAAAAACATTGGCGTAGTTGCGAGCCCGCCAGGATTCGAACCTGGAATCTCCTGATCCGTAGTCAGGCGCGTTGTCCGTTGCGCCACGGGCCCGACGTTCCGCGTCATTCGTAATGCTTTGCAGTTTCTTTCCATTCCTTACTGTCGACGTCACATGTTCAAAAAGATTCTGCTCCCGCCCGAACAGGGACTCGAACCCTGGACCGTTAGGTTAAAAGCCTAACGCTCTACCGACTGAGCGATCCGGGCTCGTACGCTCTACTCTGTGAAACTTCCAGTTTTCCTTCCCTTATGCTTCGTCTTAAACATCGCACAGCATGAGGTAACGTAATCAAAGTAAACACGATTTGCCCTTCCACGTCTCTCGTGTCTCTTTGGCAACAAGTCGCAACGGGAACATTTTAAGACAAATCTTCGTTCAAACGCCGACTCGCTCCTGTAAAAAATGTCGCCCAACGTGGGGCTCGAACCCACGACCCTGAGATTAAGAGTCTCATGCTCTACCGACTGAGCTAGCCGGGCTGCCAACGATCTCGGATTGCAGTTAACGTGTCAAAAACTATATCCGTTATAATATCGCATTTTCTCGCTAAAGTCGATCGGTCGCTTTTTTATATATATCTGGAATGCAATACACTACACGTGGAATTCCTGAAACTGACTGGTGTAGTCATGGCCGAGTGGTTAAGGCGATGGACTAGAAATCCATTGGGATCTTCCCGCGTAGGTTCGAATCCTACTCACTACGTACTTGCACCAAAGGTATCAGCCTTTTACTTCGTTCTGAAATCCCGTTTTTTCATATCTCGAATGGAAGTTTTAGTTACATTTACGTCCGCATTTTATGCTACACTACGCTTGTTTTGTGTAAGACGTCGTTTTTCGGAGGGTCATCAGATGAAGAGGACGACAACTTCAATCCCCTGCTCGCCATATAATTCCAAGACAAGTCTTGTTATTTTTTTCGAAAAGAGAGGCCAAGATGTCTAGTCCAGAAATTTCGCGAAGTCCGGAAATTCGCGATATACTTGAAAAAAAAACGATATATGCCTTCGTTTCCATCCCAATTGCACCGAATTGGTATTCGACATTCACTAAATTTTGAGTTCCGTTCGAATTTCAGAATTACGGAAATGTTGCAATTCAACAATTAATCACCCATGTAGAAGTAAGTCTACGTAGACTTAAAAGAGAGCTGCAACAAAATCCTACCGCCAAAAACTTTTTTGCGAAGAATTCATCGTAATCGGCAGGATTCGAACCTGCGCGGGAATAACCCAATGGATTTCAAGTCCATCGCCTTAACCACTCGGCCACGACTACCCGTTCGCAGCAAAGATTTGCCTTTGTAGGT
>NC_079159.1:94132055-94134555 GCF_947563725.1 Argiope bruennichi | reverse complement strand
AAAAAATGTCGCCCAACGTGGGGCTCGAACCCACGACCCTAAGATTAAGAGTCTCATGCTCTACCGACTGAGCTAGCCTGGCTGCCAACGATGTCGGATTGAAGTTAACGTGTAAAAAACTATATCCGTTATAATATCGCATTTTCTCGCTAAAGTCGATCGGTCGCTTTTTTATATATATCTGGAATGCAATACACTACACGTGGAATTCCTGAAACTCACTTGTGTAGTCATGGCCGAGTGGTTAAGGCGATGGACTAGAAATCCATTGGGATCTTCCCGCGTAGGTTCGAATCCTACTGACTACGTACTTGCACCAAAGGTATCAGCTTTTTACTTCGTTCTGAAATCGCGTTTTTTCATATCTCGAATGGAAGTTTTAGTTACATTTACGTCTGCATTTTATGCTACACTACGCTTGTTTTGTGTAAGACGTCGTTTTTCGGAGGGTCATCAGATGAAGAGGACGACAACTTCAATCCCATGCTCGCCATATAATTCTAAGACAAGTCTTGTTATTTTTTTCGAAAAGAGAGGCCAAGATGTCTAGTCCAGAAAATTCGCGAAGTCCGGAAATTCGCGATATATTTGAAAAAAAAAACGATATATGCCTTCGTTTCCATCCCAATTGCACCGAATTGGTATTCGACATTCACTAAATATTGAGTTCCGTTCGAATTTGAGAATTCCGGAAATGTTGTAATTCAACAATTAATCACCCATGTAGAAGTAATTCTACGTAGACTTAAAAGAGAGCTGCAACAAAATCCTACCGCCAAAAACTTTTTTGCGAAGAATTCATCATAATCGGCAGGATTCGAACCTGCGCGGGAATAACCCATTGGATTTCAAGTCCATCGCCTTAACCACTCGGCCACGACTACCCGTTCGGAGCAAAGATTTGCCTTTGTAGGTATTACCGAAAAGTATCTAAAACTCTCTCACCAACGCGTTCGAAAGAATAGATTAAAAATTTCGGCAAATTTTCCTTTCGATCCGGTGAACGAGTGTCTCTGCAAACAAAATAAAAAAATTAAAAACATTGGCGTAGTTGCGAGCCCGCCAGGATTCGAACCTGGAATCTCCTGATCCGTAGTCAGGCGCGTTGTCCTTTGCGCCACGGGCCCGACGTTCCGCGTCATTCGTAATGCTTTGCAGTTTCTTTCCATTCCTTACTGTCGACGTCACATGTTCAAAAAGATTCTGCTCCCGCCCGAACAGGGACTCGAACCCTGGACCGTTAGGTTAAAAGCCTAACGCTCTACCGACTGAGCTATCCGGGCTACTCTGTGAAACTTCTACTCTGTGAAACTTCCAGTTTTCCTTCCCTTATGCTTCGTCTTAAACATCGCACAGCATGAGGTAACGTAATCAAAGTAAACACGATTTGCCCTCCCACGTCTCTCGTGTCTCTTTGGCAACAAGTCGCAACGGGAACATTTTAAGACAAATCTTCGTTCAAACGCCGACTCGCTCCTGTAAAAAATGTCGCCCAACGTGGGGCTCGAACCCACGACCCTGAGATTAAGAGTCTCATGCTCTACCGACTGAGCTAGCCGGGCTTCCAACGATCTCGGATTGCAGTTAACGTGTAAAAAACTATATCCGTTATAATATCGCATTTTCTCGCTAAAGTCGATCGGTCGCTTTTTTATATATATCTGGAATGCAATACACTACACGTGGAATTCCTGAAACTCACTGGTGTAGTCATGGCCGAGTGGTTAAGGCGATGGATTAGAAATCCATTGGGATCTTCCCGCGTAGGTTCGAATTCTACTGACTACGTACTTGCACCAAAGGTATCAGCTTTTTACTTCGTTCTGAAATCGCGTTTTTTCATATCTCGAATGGAAGTTTTAGTTACATTTACGTCTGCATTTTATGCTACACTACGCTTGTTTTGTGTAAGACGTCGTTTTTCGGAGGGTCATCAGATGAAGAGGACGACAACTTCAATCCCATGCTCGCCATATAGTTCCAAGACAAGTCTTGTTATTTTTTTCGAAAAGAGAGGCCAAGATGTCTAGTCCAGAAAATTCGCGAAGTCCGGAAATTCGCGATATACTTGAAAAAAAAAACGATATATGCCTTCGTTTCCATCCCAATTGCACCGAATTGGTATTCGACATTCACTAAATATTGAGTTCCGTTCGAATTTGAGAATTCCGGAAATGTTGTAATTCAACAATTAATCACCCATGTAGAAGTAATTCTACGTAGACTTAAAAGAGAGCTGCAACAAAATCCTACCGCCAAAAACTTTTTTGCGAAGAATTCATCATAATCGGCAGGATTCGAACCTGCGCGGGAATAACCCAATGGATTTCAAGTCCATCGCCTTAACCACTCGGCCACGACTACCCGTTCGGAGCAAAGATTTGCCTTTGTAGGTATTACCGAAAAGTATCTAAAACTCTCTCACCAACGCGTTCGAAAGAATAGATTAAAAATTTCGGCACATTTTCCTTTCGATCCGGTGAACGAGTGTCTCTGCAAA
>NC_079159.1:94114555-94122055 GCF_947563725.1 Argiope bruennichi | reverse complement strand
TTCCGGAAATGTTGTAATTCAACAATTAATCACCCATGTAGAAGTAATTCTACGTAGACTTAAAAGAGAGCTGCAACAAAATCCTACCGCCAAAAACTTTTTTGCGAAGAATTCATCATAATCGGCAGGATTCGAACCTGCGCGGGAATAACCCATTGGATTTCAAGTCCATCGCCTTAACCACTCGGCCACGACTACCCGTTCGGAGCAAAGATTTGCCTTTGTAGGTATTACCGAAAAGTATCTAAAACTCTCTCACCAACGCGTTCGAAAGAATAGATTAAAAATTTCGGCAAATTTTCCTTTCGATCCGGTGAACGAGTGTCTCTGCAAACAAAATAAAAAAATTAAAAACATTGGCGTAGTTGCGAGCCCGCCAGGATTCGAACCTGGAATCTCCTGATCCGTAGTCAGGCGCGTTGTCCTTTGCGCCACGGGCCCGACGTTCCGCGTCATTCGTAATGCTTTGCAGTTTCTTTCCATTCCTTACTGTCGACGTCACATGTTCAAAAAGATTCTGCTCCCGCCCGAACAGGGACTCGAACCCTGGACCGTTAGGTTAAAAGCCTAACGCTCTACCGACTGAGCTATCCGGGCTACTCTGTGAAACTTCTACTCTGTGAAACTTCCAGTTTTCCTTCCCTTATGCTTCGTCTTAAACATCGCACAGCATGAGGTAACGTAATCAAAGTAAACACGATTTGCCCTCCCACGTCTCTCGTGTCTCTTTGGCAACAAGTCGCAACGGGAACATTTTAAGACAAATCTTCGTTCAAACGCCGACTCGCTCCTGTAAAAAATGTCGCCCAACGTGGGGCTCGAACCCACGACCCTGAGATTAAGAGTCTCATGCTCTACCGACTGAGCTAGCCGGGCTTCCAACGATCTCGGATTGCAGTTAACGTGTAAAAAACTATATCCGTTATAATATCGCATTTTCTCGCTAAAGTCGATCGGTCGCTTTTTTATATATATCTGGAATGCAATACACTACACGTGGAATTCCTGAAACTCACTGGTGTAGTCATGGCCGAGTGGTTAAGGCGATGGATTAGAAATCCATTGGGATCTTCCCGCGTAGGTTCGAATTCTACTGACTACGTACTTGCACCAAAGGTATCAGCTTTTTACTTCGTTCTGAAATCGCGTTTTTTCATATCTCGAATGGAAGTTTTAGTTACATTTACGTCTGCATTTTATGCTACACTACGCTTGTTTTGTGTAAGACGTCGTTTTTCGGAGGGTCATCAGATGAAGAGGACGACAACTTCAATCCCATGCTCGCCATATAGTTCCAAGACAAGTCTTGTTATTTTTTTCGAAAAGAGAGGCCAAGATGTCTAGTCCAGAAAATTCGCGAAGTCCGGAAATTCGCGATATACTTGAAAAAAAAAACGATATATGCCTTCGTTTCCATCCCAATTGCACCGAATTGGTATTCGACATTCACTAAATATTGAGTTCCGTTCGAATTTGAGAATTCCGGAAATGTTGTAATTCAACAATTAATCACCCATGTAGAAGTAATTCTACGTAGACTTAAAAGAGAGCTGCAACAAAATCCTACCGCCAAAAACTTTTTTGCGAAGAATTCATCATAATCGGCAGGATTCGAACCTGCGCGGGAATAACCCAATGGATTTCAAGTCCATCGCCTTAACCACTCGGCCACGACTACCCGTTCGGAGCAAAGATTTGCCTTTGTAGGTATTACCGAAAAGTATCTAAAACTCTCTCACCAACGCGTTCGAAAGAATAGATTAAAAATTTCGGCAAATTTTCCTTTCGATCCGGTGAACGAGTGTCTCTGCAAACAAAATAAAAAAATTAAAAACATTGGCGTAGTTGCGAGCCCGCCAGGATTCGAACCTGGAATCTCCTGATCCGTAGTCAGGCGCGTTGTCCGTTGCGCCACGGGCCCGACGTTCCGCGTCATTCGTAATGCTTTGCAGTTTCTTTCCATTCCTTACTGTCGACGTCACATGTTCAAAAAGATTCTGCTCCCGCCCGAACAGGGACTCGAACCCTGGACCGTTAGGTTAAAAGCCTAACGCTCTACCGACTGAGCTATCCGGGCTACTCTGTGAAACTTCCAGTTTTCCTTCCCTTATGCTTCGTCTTAAACATCGCACAGCATGAGGAAACGTAATCAAAGTAAACACGATTTGCCCTCCCACGTCTCTCGTGTCTCTTTGGCAACAAGTCGCAACTGGAACATTTTAAGACAAATCTTCGTTCAAATGCCGACTCGCTCCTGTAAAAAATGTCGCCCAACGTGGGGCTCGAACCCACGACCATGAGATTAAGAGTCTCATGCTCTACCGACTGAGCTAGCCGGGCTGCCAACGATCTCGGATTGCAGTTAACGTGTCAAAAACTATATCCGTTATAATATCGCATTTTCTCGCTAAAGTCGATCGGTCGCTTTTTTATATATATCTGGAATGCAATACACTACACGTGGAATTCCTGAAACTGACTGGTGTAGTCATGGCCGAGTGGTTAAGGCGATGGACTAGAAATCCATTGGGATCTTCTCGCGTAGGTTCGAATCCTACTGACTACGTACTTGCACCAAAGGTATCAGCTTTTTACTTCGTTCTGAAATCGCGTTTTTTCATATCTCGAATGGAAGTTTTAGTTACATTTACGTCTGCATTTTATGCTACACTACGCTTGTTTTGTGTAAGACGTCGTTTTTCGGAGGGTCATCAGATGAAGAGGACGACAACTTCAATCCCATGCTCGCCATATAATTCCAAGACAAGTCTTGTTATTTTTTTCGAAAAGAGAGGCCAAGATGTCTAGTCCTGAAATTTCGCGAAGTCCGGAAATTCGCGATATACTTGAAAAAAAAAACGATATATGCCTTCGTTTCCATCCCAATTGCACCGAATTGGTATTCGACATTCACTAAATTTTGAGTTCCGTTCGAATTTGAGAATTCCGGAAATGTTGCAATTCAACAATTAATCACCCATGTAGAAGTAAGTCTACGTAGACTTAAAAGAGAGCTGCAACAAAATCCTACCGCCAAAAACTTTTTTGCGAAGAATTCATCGTAGTCGGCAGGATTCGAACCTGCGCGGGAATAACCCAATGGATTTCAAGTCCATCGCCTTAACCACTCGGCCACGACTACCCGTTCGGAGCAAAGATTTGCCTTTGTAGGTATTACCGAAAAGTATCTAAAACTCTCTCACCAACGCGTTCGAAAGAATAGATTAAAAATTTCGGCAAATTTTCCTTTCGATCCGGTGAACGAGTGTCTCTGCAAACAAAATAAAAAAATTAAAAACATTGGCGTAGTTGCGAGCCCGCCAGGATTCGAACCTGGAATCTCCTGATCCGTAGTCAGGCGCGTTGTCCTTTGCGCCACGGGCCCGACGTTCCGCGTTATTCGTAATGCTTTGCAGTTTCTTTCCATTCCTTACTGTCGACGTCACATGTTCAAAAAGATTCTGCTCCCGCCCGAACAGGGACTCGAACCCTGGACCGTTAGGTTAAAAGCCTAACGCTCTACCGACTGAGCTATCCGGGCTACTCTGTGAAACTTCCAGTTTTCCTTCCCTTATGCTTCGTCTTAAACTTCGCACAGCATGAGGTAACGTAATCAAAGTAAACACGATTTGCCCTCCCACGTCTCTCGTGTCTCTTTGGCAACAAGTCGCAACGGGAACATTTTAAGACAAATCTTCGTTCAAACGCCGACTCGCTCCTGTAAAAAATGTCGCCCAACGTGGGGCTCGAACCCACGACCCTGAGATTAAGAGTCTCATGCTCTACCGACTGAGCTAGCCGTTCTGCCAACGATCTCGGATTGCAGTTAACGTGTAAAAAACTATATCCGTTATAATATCGCATTTTCTCGCTAAAGTCGATCGGTCGCTTTTTTATATATATCTGGAATGCAATACACTACACGTGGAATTCCTGAAACTGACTGGTGTAGTCATGGCCGAGTGGTTAAGGCGATGGACTAGAAATCCATTGGGATCTTCTCGCGTAGGTTCGAATCCTACTGACTACGTACTTGCACCAAAGGTGTCAGCTTTTTACTTCGTTCTGAAATCGCGTTTTTTCATATCTCGAATGGAAGTTTTAGTTACATTTACGTCTGCATTTTATGCTACACTACGCTTGTTTTGTGTAAGACGTCGTTTTTCGGAGGGTCATCAGATGAAGAGGACGACAACTTCAATCCCATGCTCGCCATATAATTCCAAGACAAGTCTTGTTATTTTTTTCGAAAAGAGAGGCCAAGATGTCTAGTCCAGAAATTTCGCGAAGTCCGGAAATTCCCGATATACTTGAAAAAAAACGATATACGCATTCGTTTCCATCCCAATTGCACCGAATTGGTATTCGACATTCACTAAATTTTGAGTTCCGTTAGAATTTGAGAATTCCGGAAATGTTGCAATTCAACAATTAATCACCCATGTAGAAGTAAGTCTACGTAGACTTAAAAGAGAGCTGCAACAAAATCCTACCGCCAAAAACTTTTTTGCGAAGAATTCATCGTAGTCGGCAGGATTCGAACCTGCGCGGGAATAACCCAATGGATTTCAAGTCCATCGCCTTAACCACTCGGCCACGACTACCCGTTCGGAGCAAAGATTTGCCTTTGTAGGTATTACCGAAAAGTATCTAAAACTCTCTCACCAACGCGTTCGAAAGAATAGATTAAAAATTTCGGCAAATTTTCCTTTCGATCCGGTGAACGAGTGTCTCTGCAAACAAAATAAAAAAATTAAAAACATTGGCGTAGTTGCGAGCCCGCCAGGATTCGAACCTGGAATCTCCTGATCCGTAGTCAGGCGCGTTGTCCTTTGCGCCACGGGCCCGACGTTCCGCGTCATTCGTAATGCTTTGCAGTTTCTTTCCATTCCTTACTGTCGACGTCACATGTTCAAAAAGATTCTGCTCCCGCCCGAACAGGGACTCGAACCCTGGACCGTTAGGTTAAAAGCCTAACGCTCTACCGACTGAGCTATCCGGGCTACTCTGTGAAACTTCCAGTTTTCCTTCCCTTATGCTTCGTCTTAAACTTCGCACAGCATGAGGTAACGTAATCAAAGTAAACACGATTTGCCCTCCCACGTCTCTCGTGTCTCTTTGGCAACAAGTCGCAACGGGAACATTTTAAGACAAATCTTCGTTCAAACGCCGACTCGCTCCTGTAAAAAATGTCGCCCAACGTGGGGCTCGAACCCACGACCCTGAGATTAAGAGTCTCATGCTCTACCGACTGAGCTAGCCGTGCTGCCAACGATATCGGATTGCAGTTAACGTGTAAAAAACTATATCCGTTATAATATCGCATTTTCTCGCTAAAGTCGATCGGTCGCTTTTTTATATATATCTGGAATGCAATACACTACACGTGGAATTCCTGAAACTGACTGGTGTAGTCATGGCCGAGTGGTTAAGGCGATGGACTAGAAATCCATTGGGATCTTCTCGCGTAGGTTCGAATCCTACTGACTACGTACTTGCACCAAAGGTGTCAGCTTTTTACTTCGTTCTGAAATCGCGTTTTTTCATATCTCGAATGGAAGTTTTAGTTACATTTACGTCTGCATTTTATGCTACACTACGCTTGTTTTGTGTAAGACGTCGTTTTTCGGAGGGTCATCAGATGAAGAGGACGACAACTTCAATCCCATGCTCGCCATATAATTCCAAGACAAGTCTTGTTATTTTTTTCGAAAAGAGAGGCCAAGATGTCTAGTCCAGAAAATTCGCGAAGTCCGGAAATTCGCGATATACTTGAAAAAAAAAACGATATATGCCTTCGTTTCCATCCCAATTGCACCGAATTGGTATTCGACATTCACTAAATATTGAGTTCCGTTCGAATTTGAGAATTCCGGAAATGTTGTAATTCAACAATTAATCACCCATGTAGAAGTAATTCTACGTAGACTTAAAAGAGAGCTGCAACAAAATCCTACCGCCAAAAACTTTTTTGCGAAGAATTCATCATAATCGGCAGGATTCGAACCTGCGCGGGAATAACCCAATGGATTTCAAGTCCATCGCCTTAACCACTCGGCCACGACTACCCGTTCGGAGCAAAGATTTGCCTTTGTAGGTATTACCGAAAAGTATCTAAAACTCTCTCACCAACGCGTTCGAAAGAATAGATTAAAAATTTCGGCAAATTTTCCTTTCGATCCGGTGAACGAGTGTCTCTGCAAACAAAATAAAAAAATTAAAAACATTGGCGTAGTTGCGAGCCCGCCAGGATTCGAACCTGGAATCTCCTGATCCGTAGTCAGGCGCCTTGTCCGTTGCGCCACGGGCCCGACGTTCCGCGTCATTCGTAATGCTTTGCAGTTTCTTTCCATTCCTTACTGTCGACGTCACATGTTCAAAAAGATTCTGCTCCCGCCCGAACAGGGACTCGAACCCTGGACCGTTAGGTTAAAAGCCTAACGCTCTACCGACTGAGCTATCCGGGCTACTCTGTGAAACTTCCAGTTTTCCTTCCCTTTTGCTTCGTCTTAAACATCGCACAGCATGAGGTAACGTAATCAAAGTAAACACGATTTGCCCTCCCACGTCTCTCGTGTCTCTTTGGCAACAAGTCGCAACGGGAACATTTTAAGACAAATCTTCGTTCAAATGCCGACTCGCTCCTGTAAAAAATGTCGCCCAACGTGGGGCTCGAACCCACGACCATGAGATTAAGAGTCTCATGCTCTACCGACTGAGCTAGCCGGGCTGCCAACGATCTCGGATTGCAGTTAACGTGTCAAAAACTATATCCGTTATAATATCGCATTTTCTCGCTAAAGTCGATCGGTCGCTTTTTTATATATATCTGGAATGCAATACACTACACGTGGAATTCCTGAAACTGACTGGTGTAGTCATGGCCGAGTGGTTAAGGCGATGGACTAGAAATCCATTGGGATCTTCTCGCGTAGGTTCGAATCCTACTGACTACGTACTTGCACCAAAGGTATCAGCTTTTTACTTCGTTCTGAAATCGCGTTTTTTCATATCTCGAATGGAAGTTTTAGTTACATTTACGTCTGCATTTTATGCTACACTACGCTTGTTTTGTGTAAGACGTCGTTTTTCGGAGGGTCATCAGATGAAGAGGACGACAACTTCAATCCCATGCTCGCCATATAATTCCAAGACAAGTCTTGTTATTTTTTTCGAAAAGAGAGGCCAAGATGTCTAGTCCAGAAATTTCGCGAAGTCCGGAAATTTTCGATATACTTGAAAAAAAAACGATATATGCCTTCGTTTCCATCCCAATTGCACCGAATTGGTATTCGACATTCACTAAATTTTGAGTTCCGTTCGAATTTGAGAATTCCGGAAATGTTGCAATTCAACAATTAATCACCCATGTAGAAGTAAGTCTACGTAGACTTAAAAGAGAGCTGCAACAAAATCCTACCGCCAAAAACTTTTTTGCGAAGAATTCATCGTAGTCGGCAGGATTCGAACCTGCGCGGGAATAACCCAATGGATTTCAAG
>NC_079159.1:94084555-94112055 GCF_947563725.1 Argiope bruennichi | reverse complement strand
ACTACGCTTGTTTTGTGTAAGACGTCGTTTTTCGGAGGGTCATCAGATGAAGAGGACGAAAACTTCAATCCCATGCTCGCCATATAATTCCAAGACAAGTCTTGTTATTTTTTTCGAAAAGAGAGGCCAAGATGTCTAGTCCAGAAATTTCGCGAAGTCCGGAAATTCGCGATATACTTGAAAAAAAAACGATATATGACTTCATTTCCATCCCAATTGCACCGAATTGGTATTCGACATTCACTAAATTTTGAGTTCCGTTCGAATTTGAGAATTCCGGAAATGTTGTAATTCAACAATTAATCACCCATGTAGAAGTAAGTCTACGTAGACTTAAAAGAGAGCTGCAACAAAATCCTACCGCCAAAAACTTTTTTGCGAAGAATTCATCGTAGTCGGCAGGATTCGAACCTGCGCGGGAATAACCCAATGGATTTCAAGTCCATCGCCTTAACCACTCGGCCACGACTACCCGCTCGGAGCAAAGATTTGCCTTTGTAGGTATTACCGAAAAGTATCTAAAACTCTCACCAACGCGTTCGAAAGAATAGATTAAAAATTTCGGCAAATTTTCCTTTCGATCCGGTGAACGAGTGTCTCTGCAAACAAAATAAAAAAATTAAAAACATTGGCGTAGTTGCGAGCCCGCCAGGATTCGAACCTGGAATCTCCTGATCCGTAGTCAGGCGCGTTGTCCTTTGCGCCACGGGCCCGACGTTCCGCGTCATTCGTAATGCTTTGCAGTTTCTTTCCATTCCTTACTGTCGACGTCACATGTTCAAAAAGATTCTGCTCCCGCCCGAACAGGGCCTCGAACCCTGGACCGTTAGGTTAAAAGCCTAACGCTCTACCGACTGAGCTATCCGGGCTACTCTGTGAAACTTCTACTCTGTGAAACTTCCAGTTTTCCTTCCCTTATGCTTCGTCTTAAACATCGCACAGCATGAGGTAACATAATCAAAGTAAACACGATTTGCCCTCCCACGTCTCTCGTGTCTCTTTGGCAACAAGTCGCAACGGGAACATTTTAAGACAAATCTTCGTTCAAACGCCGACTCGCTCCTGTAAAAAATGTCGCCCAACGTGGGGCTCGAACCCACGACCCTGAGATTAAGAGTCTCATGCTCTACCGACTGAGCTAGCCGGGCTGCCAACGATCTCGGATTGCAGTTAACGTGTCAAAAACTATATCCGTTATAATATCGCATTTTCTCGCTAAAGTCGATCGGTCGCTTTTTTATATATATCTGGAATGCAATACACTACACGTGGAATTCCTGAAACAAACTGGTGTAGTCATGGCCGAGTGGTTAAGGCGATGGACTAGAAATCCATTGGGATCTTCCCGCGTAGGTTCGAATCCTACTGACTACGTACTTGCACCAAAGGTATCAGCTTTTTACTTCGTTCTGAAATCGCGTTTTTTCATATCTCGAATGGAAGTTTTAGTTACTTTTACGTCCGCATTTTATTCTACACTACGCTTGTTTTGTGTAAGACGTCGTTTTTCGGAGGGTCATCAGATGAAGAGGACGACAACTTCAATCCCATGCTCGCCATATAATTCCAAGACAAGTCTTGTTATTTTTTTCGAAAAGAGAGGCCAAGATGTCTAGTCCAGAAATTTCGCGAAGTCCGGAAATTCGCGATATACTTGGAAAAAAAACGATATATGCCTCCGTTTCCATCCCAATTGCACCGAATTGGTATTCGACATTCACTAAATTTTGAGTTCCGTTCGAATTTGAGAATTCCGGAAATGTTGCCATACAACAATTAATCACCCATGTAGAAGTAAGTCTACGTAGACTTAAAAGAGAGCTGCAACAAAATCCTACCGCCAAAAACTTTTTTGCGAAGAATTCATCGTAGTCGGCAGGATTCGAACCTGCGCGGGAATAACCCAATGGATTTCAAGTCCATCGCCTCAACCACTCGGCCACGACTACCCGTTAGGAGCAAAGATTTGCCTTTGTAGGTATTACCGAAAAGTATCTAAAACTCTCTCACCAACGCGTTCGAAAGAATAGATTAAAAATTTCGGCAAATTTTCCTTTCGATCCGGTGAACGAGTGTCTCTGCAAACAAAATAAAAAAATTAAAAACATTGGCGTAGTTGCGAGCCCGCCAGGATTCGAACCTGGAATCTCCTGATCCGTAGTCAGGCGCGTTGTCCTTTGCGCCACGGGCCCGACGTTCCGCGTCATTCGTAATGCTTTGCAGTTTCTTTCCATTCCTTACTGTCGACGTCACATGTTCAAAAAGATTCTGCTCCCGCCCGAACAGGGACTCGAACCCTGGACCGTTAGGTTAAAAGCCTAACGCTCTACCGACTGAGCTATCCGGGCTCGTGCGCTCTACTCTGTGAAACTTCCAGTTTTCCTTCCCTTATGCTTCGTCTTAAAAAACGCACAGCATGAGGTAACGTAATCAAAGTAAACACGATTTGCCCTCCCACGTCTCTCGTGTCTCTTTGGCAACAAGTCGCAACGGGAACATTTTAAGACAAATCTTCGTTCAAACGCCGACTCGCTCCTGTAAAAAATGTCGCCCAACGTGGGGCTCGAACCCACGACCCTGAGATTAAGAGTCTCATGCTCTACCGACTGAGCTAGCCGGGCTGCCAACGATCTCGGATTGCAGTTAACGTTTCAAAAACTATATCCGTTATAATATCGCATTTTCTCGCTACAGTCGATCGGTCGCTTTTTTATATATATCTGGAATGCAATACACTACACGTGGAATTCCTGAAACTGACTGGTGTAGTCATGGCCGAGTGGTTAAGGCGATGGACTAGAAATCCATTGGGATCTTCCCGCGTAGGTTCGAATCCTACTGACTACGTACTTGCACCAAAGGTATCAGCTTTTTACTTCGTTCTGAAATCGCGTTTTTTCATATCTCGAATGGAAGTTTTAGTTACATTTACGTCCGCATTTTATGCTACACTACGCTTGTTTTGTGTAAGACGTCGTTTTTCGGAGGGTCATCAGATGAAGAGGACGACAACTTCAATCCCATGCTCGCCATATAATTCCAAGACAAGTCTTGTTATTTTTTTCGGAAAGAGAGGCCAAGATGTCCAGTCCAGAAATTTCGCGAAGTCCGGAAATTCGCGATATACTTGAAAAAAAAACGATATATGCCTTCGTTTCCATCCCAATTGCACCGAATTGGTATTCGACATTCACTAAATTTTGAGTTCCGTTCGAATTTGAGAATTCCGGAAATATTGCAATTCAACAATTAATCACCCATGTAGAAGTAAGTCTACGTAGACTTAAAAGAGAGCTGCAACAAAATCCTACCGCCAAAAACTTTTTTGCGAAGAATTCATCGTAGTCGGCAGGATTCGAACCTGCGCGGGAATAACCCAATGGATTTCAAGTCCATCGCCTTAACCACTCGGCCACAACTACCCGTTCGGAGCAAAGATTTGCCTTTGTAGGTATTACCGAAAAGTATCTAAAACTCTCTCACCAACGCGTTCGAAAGAATAGATTAAAAATTTCGGCAAATTTTCCTTTCGATCCGGTGAACGAGTGTCTCTGCAAACAAAATAAAAAAATTAAAAACATTGGCGTAGTTGCGAGCCCGCCAGGATTCGAACCTGGAATCTCCTGATCCGTAGTCAGGCGCGTTGTCCTTTGCGCCACGGGCCCGACGTTCCGCGTCATTCGTAATGCTTTGCAGTTTCTTTCCATTCCTTACTGTCGACGTCACATGTTCAAAAAGATTCTGCTCCCGCCCGAACAGGGACTCGAACCCTGGACCGTTAGGTTAAAAGCCTAACGCTCTACCGACTGAGCTATCCGGGCTACTCTGTGAAACTTCTACTCTGTGAAACTTCCAGTTTTCCTTCCCTTATGCTTCGTCTTAAACATCGCACAGCATGAGGTAACGTAATCAAAGTAAACACGATTTGCCCTCCCACGTCTCTCGTGTCTCTTTGGCAACAAGTCGCAACGGGAACATTTTAAGACAAATCTTCGTTCAAACGCCGACTCGCTCCTGTAAAAAATGTCGCCCAACGTGGGGCTCGTACCCACGACCCTGAGATTAAGAGTCTCATGCTCTACCGACTGAGCTAGCCGGGCTGCCAACGATCTCGGATTGCAGTTAACGTGTCAAAAACTATATCCGTTATAATATCGCATTTTCTCGCTAAAGTCGATCGGTCGCTTTTTTATATATATCTGGAATGCAATACACTACACGTGGAATTCCTGAAACTGACTGGTGTAGTCATGGCCGAGTGGTTAAGGCGATGGACTAGAAATCCATTGGGATCTTCCCGCGTAGGTTCGAATCCTACTGACTACGTACTTGCACCAAAGGTATCAGCTTTTTACTTCGTTCTGAAATCGCGTTTTTTCATATCTCGAATGGAAGTTTTAGTTACATTTACGTCCGCATTTTATGCTACACTACGCTTGTTTTGTGTAAGACGTCGTTTTTCGGAGGGTCATCAGATGAAGAGGACGACAACTTCAATCCCATGTTCGCCATATAATTCCAAGACAAGTCTTGTTATTTTTTTCGAAAAGAGAGGCCAAGATGTCTAGTCCAGAAATTTCGCGAAGTCCGGAAATTCGCGATATACTTGAAAAAAAAAACGATATATGCCTTCGTTTCCATCCCAATTGCACCGAATTGGTATTCGACATTCACTAAATTTTGAGTTCCGTTCGAATTTGAGAATTCCGGAAATGTTGCAATTCAACAATTAATCACCCATGTAGAAGTAAGTCTACGTAGACTTAAAAGAGAGCTGCAACAAAATCCTACCGCCAAAAACTTTTTTGCGAAGAATTCATCGTAGTCGGCAGGATTCGAACCTGCGCGGGAATAACCCAATGGATTTCAAGTCCATCGCCTCAACCACTCGGCCACGACTACCCGTTCGGAGCAAAGATTTGCCTTTGTAGGTATTACCGAAAAGTATCTAAAACTCTCTCACCAACGCGTTCGAAAGAATAGATTAAAAATTTCGGCAAATTTTCCTTTCGATCCGGTGAACGAGTGTCTCTGCAAACAAAATAAAAAAATTAAAAACATTGGCGTAGTTGCGAGCCCGCCAGGATTCGAACCTGGAATCTCCTGATCCGTAGTCAGGCGCGTTGTCCTTTGCGCCACGGGCCCGACGTTCCGCGTCATTCGTAATGCTTTGCAGTTTCTTTCCATTCCTTACTGTCGACGTCACATGTTCAAAAAGATTCTGCTCCCGCCCTAACAGGGACTCGAACCCTGGACCGTTAGGTTAAAAGCCTAACGCTCTACCGACTGAGCTATCCGGGCTCGTACGCTCTACTCTGTGAAACTTCCAGTTTTCCTTCCCTTATGCTTCGTCTTAAACATCGCACAGCATGAGGTAACGTAATCAAAGTAAACACGATTTGCCCTCCCACGTCTCTCGTGTCTCTTTGGCAACAAGTCGCAACGGGAACATTTTAAGACAAATCTTCGTTCAAACGCCGACTCGCTCCTGTAAAAAATGTCGCCCAACGTGGGGCTCGAACCCACGACCCTGAGATTAAGAGTCTCATGCTCTACCGACTGAGCTAGCCGGGCTGCCAACGATCTCGGATTGCAGTTAACGTGTCAAAAACTATATCCGTTATAATATCGCATTTTCTCGCTAAAGTCGATCGGTCGCTTTTTTATATATATCTGGAATGCAATACACTACACGTGGAATTCCTGAAACTGACTGGTGTAGTCATGGCCGAGTGGTTAAGGCGATGGACTAGAAATCCATTGGGATCTTCCCGTGTAGATTCGAATCCTACTGACTACGTACTTGCACGAAAGTATCAGCTTTTTACTTCGTTCTGAAATCGCGTTTTTTCATATCTCGAATGGAAGTTTTAGTTACATTTACGTCCGCATTTTATGCTACACTACGCTTGTTTTGTGTAAGACGTCGTTTTTCGGAGGGTCATCAGATGAAGAGGACGACAACTTCAATCCCATGTTCGCCATATAATTCCAAGACAAGTCTTGTTATTTTTTTCGAAAAGAGAGGCCAAGATTTCTAGTCCAGAAATTTCGCGAAGTCCGGAAATTCGCGATATACTTGAAAAAAAACGATATATGCCTTCGTTTCCATCCCAATTGCACCGAATTGGTATTCGACATTCACTAAATTTTGAGTTCCGTTCGAATTTGAGAATTCCGGAAATATTGCAATTCAACAATTAATCACCCATGTAGAAGTAAGTCTACGTAGACTTAAAAGAGAGCTGCAACAAAATCCTACCGCCAAAAACTATTTTGCGAAGAATTCATCGTAGTCGGCAGGATTCGAACCTGCACGGGAATAACCCAATGGATTTCAAGTCCATCGCCTTAACCACTCGGCCACGACTACCCGTTCGGAGCAAAGATTTGCCTTTGTAGGTATTACCGAAAAGTATCTAAAACTCTCTCACCAACGCGTTCGAAAGAATAGATTAAAAATTTCGGCAAATTTTCCTTTCGATCCGGTGAACGAGTGTCTCTGCAAACAAAATAAAAAAATTAAAAACATTGGCGTAGTTGCGAGCCCGCCAGGATTCGAACCTGGAATCTCCTGATCCGTAGTCAGGCGCGTTGTCCTTTGCGCCACGGGCCCGACGTTCCGCGTCATTCGTAATGCTTTGCAGTTTCTTTCCATTCCTTACTGTCGACGTCACATGTTCAAAAAGATTCTGCTCCCGCCCGAACAGGGACTCGAACCCTGGACCGTTAGGTTAAAAGCCTAACGCTCTACCGACTGAGCTATCCGGGCTACTCTGTGAAACTTCTACTCTGTGAAACTTCCAGTTTTCCTTCCCTTATGCTTCGTCTTAAACATCGCACAGCATGAGGTAACGTAATCAAAGTAAACACGATTTGCCCTCCCACGTCTCTCGTGTCTCTTTGGCAACAAGTCGCAACGGGAACATTTTAAGACAAATCTTCGTTCAAACGCCGACTCGCTCCTGTAAAAAATGTCGCCCAACGTGGGGCTCGTACCCACGACCCTGAGATTAAGAGTCTCATGCTCTACCGACTGAGCTAGCCGGGCTGCCAACGATCTCGGATTGCAGTTAACGTGTCAAAAACTATATCCGTTATAATATCGCATTTTCTCGCTAAAGTCGATCGGTCGCTTTTTTATATATATCTGGAATGCAATACACTACACGTGGAATTCCTGAAACTGACTGGTGTAGTCATGGCCGAGTGGTTAAGGCGATGGACTAGAAATCCATTGGGATCTTCCCGCGTAGGTTCGAATCCTACTGACTACGTACTTGCACCAAAGGTATCAGCTTTTTACTTCGTTCTGAAATCGCGTTTTTTCATATCTCGAATGGAAGTTTTAGTTACATTTACGTCCGCATTTTATGCTACACTACGCTTGTTTTGTGTAAGACGTCGTTTTTCGGAGGGTCATCAGATGAAGAGGACGACAACTTCAATCCCATGTTCGCCATATAATTCCAAGACAAGTCTTGTTATTTTTTTCGAAAAGAGAGGCCAAGATGTCTAGTCCAGAAATTTCGCGAAGTCCGGAAATTCGCGATATACTTGGAAAAAAAACGATATATGCCTCCGTTTCCATCCCAATTGCACCGAATTGGTATTCGACATTCACTAAATTTTGAGTTCCGTTCGAATTTGAGAATTCCGGAAATGTTGCAATTCAACAATTAATCACCCATGTAGAAGTAAGTCTACGTAGACTTAAAAGAGAGCTGCAACAAAATCCTACCGCCAAAAACTTTTTTGCGAAGAATTCATCGTTGTCGGCAGGATTCGAACCTGCGCGGGAATAACCCAATGGATTTCAAGTCCATCGCCTTAACCACTCGGCCACGACTACCCGTTCGGAGCAAAGATTTGCCTTTGTAGGTATTACCGAAAAGTATCTAAAACTCTCTCACCAACGCGTTCGAAAGAATAGATTAAAAATTTCGGCAAATTTTCCTTTCGATCCGGTGAACGAGTGTCTCTGCAAACAAAATAAAAAAATTAAAAACATTGGCGTAGTTGCGAGCCCGCCAGGATTCGAACCTGGAATCTCCTGATCCGTAGTCAGGCGCGTTGTCCTTTGCGCCACGGGCCCGACGTTCCGCGTCATTCGTAATGCTTTGCAGTTTCTTTCCATTCCTTACTGTCGACGTCACATGTTCAAAAAGATTCTGCTCCCGCCCGAACAGGGACTCGAACACTGGACCGTTAGGTTAAAAGCCTAACGCTCTACCGACTGAGCTATCCGGGCTACTCTGTGAAACTTCTACTCTGTGAAACTTCCAGTTTTCCTTCCCTTATGCTTCGTCTTAAACATCGCACAGCATGAGGTAACGTAATCAAAGTAAACACGATTTGCCCTCCCACGTCTCTCGTGTCTCTTTGGCAACAAGTCGCAACGGGAACATTTTAAGACAAATCTTCGTTCAAACGCCGACTCGCTGCTGTAAAAAATGTCGCCCAACGTGGGGCTCGAACCCAAGACCCTGAGATTAAGAGTCTCATGCTCTACCGACTGAGCTAGCCGGGCTGCCAACGACTTCGGATTGCAGTTAACGTGTCAAAAACTATATCCGTTATAATATCGCATTTTCTCGCTAAAGTCGATCGGTCGCTTTTTTATATATATCTGGAATGCAATACACTACACGTGGAATTCCTGAAACTGACTGGTGTAGTCATGGCCGAGTGGTTAAGGCGATGGACTAGAAATCCATTGGGATCTTCCCGCGTAGGTTCGAATCCTACTGACTACGTACTTGCACCAAAGGTATCAGCTTTTTACTTCGTTCTGAAATCGCGTTTTTTCATATCTCGAATGGAAGTTTTAGTTACATTTACGTCCGCATTTTATGCTACACTACGCTTGTTTTGTGTAAGACGTCGTTTTTCGGAGGGTCATCAGATGAAGAGGACGACAACTTCAATCCCATGCTCGCCATATAATTCCAAGACAAGTCTTGTTATTTTTTTCGAAAAGAGAGGCCAAGATGTCTAGTCCAGAAATTTCGCGAAGTCCGGAAATTCGCGATATACTTGGAAAAAAAACGATATATGCCTCCGTTTCCATCCCAATTGCACCGAATTGGTATTCGACATTCACTAAATTTTGAGTTCCGTTCGAATTTGAGAATTCCGGAAATGTTGCCATACAACAATTAATCACCCATGTAGAAGTAAGTCTACGTAGACTTAAAAGAGAGCTGCAACAAAATCCTACCGCCAAAAACTTTTTTGCGAAGAATTCATCGTAGTCGGCAGGATTCGAACCTGCGCGGGAATAACCCAATGGATTTCAAGTCCATCGCCTCAACCACTCGGCCACGACTACCCGTTAGGAGCAAAGATTTGCCTTTGTAGGTATTACCGAAAAGTATCTAAAACTCTCTCACCAACGCGTTCGAAAGAATAGATTAAAAATTTCGGCAAATTTTCCTTTCGATCCGGTGAACGAGTGTCTCTGCAAACAAAATAAAAAAATTAAAAACATTGGCGTAGTTGCGAGCCCGCCAGGATTCGAACCTGGAATCTCCTGATCCGTAGTCAGGCGCGTTGTCCTTTGCGCCACGGGCCCGACGTTCCGCGTCATTCGTAATGCTTTGCAGTTTCTTTCCATTCCTTACTGTCGACGTCACATGTTCAAAAAGATTCTGCTCCCGCCCGAACAGGGACTCGAACCCTGGACCGTTAGGTTAAAAGCCTAACGCTCTACCGACTGAGCTATCCGGGCTACTCTGTGAAACTTCTACTCTGTGAAACTTCCAGTTTTCCTTCCCTTATGCTTCGTCTTAAACATCGCACAGCATGAGGTAACGTAATCAAAGTAAACACGATTTGCCCTCCCACGTCTCTCGTGTCTCTTTGGCAACAAGTCGCAACGGGAACATTTTAAGACAAATCTTCGTTCAAACGCCGACTCGCTCCTGTAAAAAATGTCGCCCAACGTGGGGCTCGTACCCACGACCCTGAGATTAAGAGTCTCATGCTCTACCGACTGAGCTAGCCGGGCTGCCAACGATCTCGGATTGCAGTTAACGTGTCAAAAACTATATCCGTTATAATATCGCATTTTCTCGCTAAAGTCGATCGGTCGCTTTTTTATATATATCTGGAATGCAATACACTACACGTGGAATTCCTGAAACTGACTGGTGTAGTCATGGCCGAGTGGTTAAGGCGATGGACTAGAAATCCATTGGGATCTTCCCGCGTAGGTTCGAATCCTACTGACTACGTACTTGCACCAAAGGTATCAGCTTTTTACTTCGTTCTGAAATCGCGTTTTTTCATATCTCGAATGGAAGTTTTAGTTACATTTACGTCCGCATTTTATGCTACACTACGCTTGTTTTGTGTAAGACGTCGTTTTTCGGAGGGTCATCAGATGAAGAGGACGACAACTTCAATCCCATGTTCGCCATATAATTCCAAGACAAGTCTTGTTATTTTTTTCGAAAAGAGAGGCCAAGATGTCTAGTCCAGAAATTTCGCGAAGTCCGGAAATTCGCGATATACTTGAAAAAAAAACGATATATGCCTTCGTTTCCATCCCAATTGCACCGAATTGGTATTCGACATTCACTAAATTTTGAGTTCCGTTCGAATTTGAGAATTCCGGAAATGTTGCAATTCAACAATTAATCACCCATGTAGAAGTAAGTCTACGTAGACTTAAAAGAGAGCTGCAACAAAATCCTACCGCCAAAAACTTTTTTGCGAAGAATTCATCGTAGTCGGCAGGATTCGAACCCGCGCGGGAATAACCCAATGGATTTCAAGTCCATCGCCTTAACCACTCGGCCACGACTACCCGTTCGGAGCAAAGATTTGCCTTTGTAGGTATTACCGAAAAGTATCTAAAACTCTCTCACCAACGCGTTCGAAAGAATAGATTAAAAATTTCGGCAAATTTTCCTTTCGATCCGGTGAACGAGTGTCTCTGCAAACAAAATAAAAAAATTAAAAACATTGGCGTAGTTGCGAGCCCGCCAGGATTCGAACCTGGAATCTCCTGATCCGTAGTCAGGCGCGTTGTCCTTTGCGCCACGGGCCCGACGTTCCGCGTCATTCGTAATGCTTTGCAGTTTCTTTCCATTCCTTACTGTCGACGTCACATGTTCAAAAAGATTCTGCTCCCGCCCGAACAGGGACTCGAACACTGGACCGTTAGGTTAAAAGCCTAACGCTCTACCGACTGAGCTATCCGGGCTACTCTGTGAAACTTCTACTCTGTGAAACTTCCAGTTTTCCTTCCCTTATGCTTCGTCTTAAACATCGCACAGCATGAGGTAACGTAATCAAAGTAAACACGATTTGCCCTCCCACGTCTCTCGTGTCTCTTTGGCAACAAGTCGCAACGGGAACATTTTAAGACAAATCTTCGTTCAAACGCCGACTCGCTGCTGTAAAAAATGTCGCCCAACGTGGGGCTCGAACCCAAGACCCTGAGATTAAGAGTCTCATGCTCTACCGACTGAGCTAGCCGGGCTGCCAACGACCTCGGATTGCAGTTAACGTGTCAAAAACTATATCCGTTATAATATCGCATTTTCTCGCTAAAGTCGATCGGTCGCTTTTTTATATATATCTGGAATGCAATACACTACACGTGGAATTCCTGAAACTGACTGGTGTAGTCATGGCCGAGTGGTTAAGGCGATGGACTAGAAATCCATTGGGATCTTCCCGCGTAGGTTCGAATCCTACTGACTACGTACTTGCACCAAAGGTATCAGCTTTTTACTTCGTTCTGAAATCGCGTTTTTTCATATCTCGAATGGAAGTTTTAGTTACATTTACGTCCGCATTTTATGCTACACTACGCTTGTTTTGTGTAAGACGTCGTTTTTCGGAGGGTCATCAGATGAAGAGGACGACAACTTCAATCCCATGCTCGCCATAAAATTCCAAGACAAGTCTTGTTATTTTTTTCGAAAAGAGAGGCCAAGATGTCTAGTCCAGAAATTTCGCGAAGTCCGGAAATTCGCGATATACTTGAAAAAAAAACGATATATGCCTTCGTTTCCATCCCAATTGCACCGAATTGGTATTCGACATTCACTAAATTTTGAGTTCCGTTCGAATTTGAGAATTCCGGAAATATTGCAATTCAACAATTAATCACCCATGTAGAAGTAAGTCTACGTAGACTTAAAAGAGAGCTGCAACAAAATCCTACCGCCAAAAACTATTTTGCGAAGAATTCATCGTAGTCGGCAGGATTCGAACCTGCGCGGGAATAACCCAATGGATTTCAAGTCCATCGCCTTAACCACTCGGCCACGACTACCCGTTCGGAGCAAAGATTTGCCTTTGTAGGTATTACCGAAAAGTATCTAAAACTCTCACCAACGCGTTCGAAAGAATAGATTAAAAATTTCGGCAAATTTTCCTTTCGATCCGGTGAACAAGTGTCTCTGCAAACAAAATAAAAAAATTAAAAACATTGGCGTAGTTGCGAGCCCGCCAGGATTCGAACCTGGAATCTCCTGATCCGTAGTCAGGCGCGTTGTCCTTTGCGCCACGGGCCCGACGTTCCGCGTCATTCGTAATGCTTTGCAGTTTCTTTCCATTCCTTACTGTCGACGTCACATGTTCAAAAAGATTCTGCTCCCGCCCTAACAGGGACTCGAACCCTGGACCGTTAGGTTAAAAGCCTAACGCTCTACCGACTGAGCTATCCGGGCTCGTACGCTCTACTCTGTGAAACTTCCAGTTTTCCTTCCCTTATGCTTCGTCTTAAACATCGCACAGCATGAGGTAACGTAATCAAAGTAAACACGATTTGCCCTCCCACGTCTCTCGTGTCTCTTTGGCAACAAGTCGCAACGGGAACATTTTAAGACAAATCTTCGTTCAAACGCCGACTCGCTCCTGTAAAAAATGTCGCCCAACGTGGGGCTCGAACCCACGACCCTGAGATTAAGAGTCTCATGCTCTACCGACTGAGCTAGCCGGGCTGCCAACGATCTCGGATTGCAGTTAACGTGTCAAAAACTATATCCGTTATAATATCGCATTTTCTCGCTAAAGTCGATCGGTCGCTTTTTTATATATATCTGGAATGCAATACACTACACGTGGAATTCCTGAAACTGACTGGTGTAGTCATGGCCGAGTGGTTAAGGCGATGGACTAGAAATCCATTGGGATCTTCCCGTGTAGATTCGAATCCTACTGACTACGTACTTGCACGAAAGTATCAGCTTTTTACTTCGTTCTGAAATCGCGTTTTTTCATATCTCGAATGGAAGTTTTAGTTACATTTACGTCCGCATTTTATGCTACACTACGCTTGTTTTGTGTAAGACGTCGTTTTTCGGAGGGTCATCAGATGAAGAGGACGACAACTTCAATCCCATGTTCGCCATATAATTCCAAGACAAGTCTTGTTATTTTTTTCGAAAAGAGAGGCCAAGATTTCTAGTCCAGAAATTTCGCGAAGTCCGGAAATTCGCGATATACTTGAAAAAAAACGATATATGCCTTCGTTTCCATCCCAATTGCACCGAATTGGTATTCGACATTCACTAAATTTTGAGTTCCGTTCGAATTTGAGAATTCCGGAAATATTGCAATTCAACAATTAATCACCCATGTAGAAGTAAGTCTACGTAGACTTAAAAGAGAGCTGCAACAAAATCCTACCGCCAAAAACTATTTTGCGAAGAATTCATCGTAGTCGGCAGGATTCGAACCTGCACGGGAATAACCCAATGGATTTCAAGTCCATCGCCTTAACCACTCGGCCACGACTACCCGTTCGGAGCAAAGATTTGCCTTTGTAGGTATTACCGAAAAGTATCTAAAACTCTCTCACCAACGCGTTCGAAAGAATAGATTAAAAATTTCGGCAAATTTTCCTTTCGATCCGGTGAACGAGTGTCTCTGCAAACAAAATAAAAAAATTAAAAACATTGGCGTAGTTGCGAGCCCGCCAGGATTCGAACCTGGAATCTCCTGATCCGTAGTCAGGCGCGTTGTCCTTTGCGCCACGGGCCCGACGTTCCGCGTCATTCGTAATGCTTTGCAGTTTCTTTCCATTCCTTACTGTCGACGTCACATGTTCAAAAAGATTCTGCTCCCGCCCGAACAGGGACTCGAACCCTGGACCGTTAGGTTAAAAGCCTAACGCTCTACCGACTGAGCTATCCGGGCTACTCTGTGAAACTTCTACTCTGTGAAACTTCCAGTTTTCCTTCCCTTATGCTTCGTCTTAAACATCGCACAGCATGAGGTAACGTAATCAAAGTAAACACGATTTGCCCTCCCACGTCTCTCGTGTCTCTTTGGCAACAAGTCGCAACGGGAACATTTTAAGACAAATCTTCGTTCAAACGCCGACTCGCTCCTGTAAAAAATGTCGCCCAACGTGGGGCTCGTACCCACGACCCTGAGATTAAGAGTCTCATGCTCTACCGACTGAGCTAGCCGGGCTGCCAACGATCTCGGATTGCAGTTAACGTGTCAAAAACTATATCCGTTATAATATCGCATTTTCTCGCTAAAGTCGATCGGTCGCTTTTTTATATATATCTGGAATGCAATACACTACACGTGGAATTCCTGAAACTGACTGGTGTAGTCATGGCCGAGTGGTTAAGGCGATGGACTAGAAATCCATTGGGATCTTCCCGCGTAGGTTCGAATCCTACTGACTACGTACTTGCACCAAAGGTATCAGCTTTTTACTTCGTTCTGAAATCGCGTTTTTTCATATCTCGAATGGAAGTTTTAGTTACATTTACGTCCGCATTTTATGCTACACTACGCTTGTTTTGTGTAAGACGTCGTTTTTCGGAGGGTCATCAGATGAAGAGGACGACAACTTCAATCCCATGCTCGCCATATAATTCCAAGACAAGTCTTGTTATTTTTTTCGAAAAGAGAGGCCAAGATGTCTAGTCCAGAAATTTCGCGAAGTCCGGAAATTCGCGATATACTTGAAAAAAAACGATATATGCCTTCGTTTCCATCCCAATTGCACCGAATTGGTATTCGACATTCACTAAATTTTGAGTTCCGTTCGAATTTGAGAATTCCGGAAATATTGCAATTCAACAATTAATCACCCATGTAGAAGTAAGTCTACGTAGACTTAAAAGAGAGCTGCAACAAAATCCTACCGCCAAAAACTATTTTGCGAAGAATTCATCGTAGTCGGCAGGATTCGAACCTGCGCGGGAATAACCCAATGGATTTCAAGTCCATCGCCTTAACCACTCGGCCACGACTACCCGTTCGGAGCAAAGATTTGCCTTTGTAGGTATTACCGAAAAGTATCTAAAACTCTCTCACCAACGCGTTCGAAAGAATAGATTAAAAATTTCGGCAAATTTTCCTTTCGATCCGGTGAACGAGTGTCTCTGCAAACAAAATAAAAAAATTAAAAACATTGGCGTAGTGGCGAGCCCGCCAGGATTCGAACCTGGAATCTCCTGATCCGTAGTCAGGCGCGTTGTCCTTTGCGCCACGGGCCCGACGTTCCGCGTCATTCGTAATGCTTTGCAGTTTCTTTCCATTCCTTACTGTCGACGTCACATGTTCAAAAAGATTCTGCTCCCGCCCGAACAGGGACTCGAACCCTGGACCGTTAGGTTAAAAGCCTAACGCTCTACCGACTGAGCTATCCGGGCTACTCTGTGAAACTTCTACTCTGTGAAACTTCCAGTTTTCCTTCCCTTATGCTTCGTCTTAAACATCGCACAGCATGAGGTAACGTAATCAAAGTAAACACGATTTGCCCTCCCACGTCTCTCGTGTCTCTTTGGCAACAAGTCGCAACGGGAACATTTTAAGACAAATCTTCGTTCAAACGCCGACTCGCTCCTGTAAAAAATGTCGCCCAACGTGGGGCTCGTACCCACGACCCTGAGATTAAGAGTCTCATGCTCTACCGACTGAGCTAGCCGGGCTGCCAACGATCTCGGATTGCAGTTAACGTGTCAAAAACTATATCCGTTATAATATCGCATTTTCTCGCTAAAGTCGATCGGTCGCTTTTTTATATATATCTGGAATGCAATACACTACACGTGGAATTCCTGAAACTGACTGGTGTAGTCATGGCCGAGTGGTTAAGGCGATGGACTAGAAATCCATTGGGATCTTCCCGCGTAGGTTCGAATCCTACTGACTACGTACTTGCACCAAAGGTATCAGCTTTTTACTTAGTTCTGAAATCGCGTTTTTTCATATCTCGAATGGAAGTTTTAGTTACATTTACGTCCGCATTTTATGCTACACTACGCTTGTTTTGTGTAAGACGTCGTTTTTCGGAGGGTCATCAGATGAAGAGGACGACAACTTCAATCCCATGCTCGCCATATAATTCCAATACAAGTCTTGTTATTTTTTTCGAAAAGAGAGGCCAAGATGTCTAGTCCAGAAATTTCGCGAAGTCCGGAAATTCGCGATATACTTGAAAAAAAACGATATATGCCTTCGTTTCCATCCCAATTGCACCGAATTGGTATTCGACATTCACTAAATTTTGAGTTCCGTTCGAATTTGAGAATTCCGGAAATATTGCAATTCAACAATTAATCACCCATGTAGAAGTAAGTCTACGTAGACTTAAAAGAGAGCTGCAACAAAATCCTACCGCCAAAAACTATTTTGCGAAGAATTCATCGTAGTCGGCAGGATTCGAACCTGCGCGGGAATAACCCAATGGATTTCAAGTCCATCGCCTTAACCACTCGGCCACGACTACCCGTTCGGAGCAAAGATTTGCCTTTGTAGGTATTACCGAAAAGTATCTAAAACTCTCTCACCAACGCGTTCGAAAGAATAGATTAAAAATTTCGGCAAATTTTCCTTTCGATCCGGTGAACGAGTGTCTCTGCAAACAAAATAAAAAAAATTAAAACATTGGCGTAGTTGCGAGCCCGCCAGGATTCGAACCTGGAATCTCCTGATCCGTAGTCAGGCGCGTTGTCCTTTGCGCCACGGGCCCGACGTTCCGCGTCATTCGTAATGCTTTGCAGTTTCTTTCCATTCCTTACTGTCGACGTCACATGTTCAAAAAGATTCTGCTCCCGCCCGAACAGGGACTCGAACCCTCGACCGTTAGGTTAAAAGCCTAACGCTCTACCGACTGAGCTATCCGGGCTACTCTGTGAAACTTCTACTCTGTGAAACTTCCAGTTTTCCTTCCCTTATGCTTCGTCTTAAACATCGCACAGCATGAGGTAACGTAATCAAAGTAAACACGATTTGCCCTCCCACGTCTCTCGTGTCTCTTTGGCAACAAGTCGCAACGGGAACATTTTAAGACAAATCTTCGTTCAAACGCCGACTCGCTCCTGTAAAAAATGTCGCCCAACGTGGGGCTCGTACCCACGACCCTGAGATTAAGAGTCTCATGCTCTACCGACTGAGCTAGCCGGGCTGCCAACGATCTCGGATTGCAGTTAACGTGTCAAAAACTATATCCGTTATAATATCGCATTTTCTCGCTAAAGTCGATCGGTCGCTTTTTTATATATATCTGGAATGCAATACACTACACGTGGAATTCCTGAAACTCACTGGTGTAGTCATGGCCGAGTGGTTAAGGCGATGGACTAGAAATCCATTGGGATCTTCCCGCGTAGGTTCGAATCCTACTGACTACGTACTTGCACCAAAGTATCAGCTTTTTACTTCGTTCTGAAATCGCGTTTTTTCATATCTCGAATGGAAGTTTTAGTTACATTTACGTCCGCATTTTATGCTACACTACGCTTGTTTTGTGTAAGACGTCGTTTTTCGGAGGGTCATCAGATGAAGAGGACGACAACTTCAATCCCATGCTCGCCATATAATTCCAAGACAAGTCTTGTTATTTTTTTCGAAAAGAGAGGCCAAGATGTCTAGTCCAGAAATTTCGCGAAGTCCGGAAATTCGCGATATACTTGAAAAAAAACGATATATGCCTTCGTTTCCATCCCAATTGCACCGAATTGGTATTCGACATTCACTAAATTTTGAGTTCCGTTCGAATTTGAGAATTCCGGAAATATTGCAATTCAACAATTAATCACCCATGTAGAAGTAAGTCTACGTAGACTTAAAAGAGAGCTGCAACAAAATCCTACCGCCAAAAACTATTTTGCGAAGAATTCATCGTAGTCGGCAGGATTCGAACCTGCGCGGGAATAACCCAATGGATTTCAAGTCCATCGCCTTAACCACTCGGCCACGACTACCCGTTCGGAGCAAAGATTTGCCTTTGTAGGTATTACCGAAAAGTATCTAAAACTCTCACCAACGCGTTCGTAAGAATAGATTAAAAATTTCGGCAAATTTTCCTTTCGATCCGGTGAACGAGTGTCTCTGCAAACAAAATAAAAAAAATTAAAACATTGGCGTAGTTGCGAGCCCGCCAGGATTCGAACCTGGAATCTCCTGATCCGTAGTCAGGCGCGTTGTCCTTTGCGCCACGGGCCCGACGTTCCGCGTCATTCGTAATGCTTTGCAGTTTCTTTCCATTCCTTACTGTCGACGTCACATGTTCAAAAAGATTCTGCTCCCGCCCGAACAGGGACTCGAACCCTCGACCGTTAGGTTAAAAGCCTAACGCTCTACCGACTGAGCTATCCGGGCTACTCTGTGAAACTTCTACTCTGTGAAACTTCCAGTTTTCCTTCCCTTATGCTTCGTCTTAAACATCGCACAGCATGAGGTAACGTAATCAAAGTAAACACGATTTGCCCTCCCACGTCTCTCGTGTCTCTTTGGCAACAAGTCGCAACGGGAACATTTTAAGACAAATCTTCGTTCAAACGCCGACTCGCTCCTGTAAAAAATGTCGCCCAACGTGGGGCTCGTACCCACGACCCTGAGATTAAGAGTCTCATGCTCTACCGACTGAGCTAGCCGGGCTGCCAACGATCTCGGATTGCAGTTAACGTGTCAAAAACTATATCCGTTATAATATCGCATTTTCTCGCTAAAGTCGATCGGTCGCTTTTTTATATATATCTGGAATGCAATACACTACACGTGGAATTCCTGAAACTGACTGGTGTAGTCATGGCCGAGTGGTTAAGGCGATGGACTAGAAATCCATTGGGATCTTCCCGCGTAGGTTCGAATCCTACTGACTACGTACTTGCACCAAAGGTATCAGCTTTTTACTTAGTTCTGAAATCGCGTTTTTTCATATCTCGAATGGAAGTTTTAGTTACATTTACGTCCGCATTTTATGCTACACTACGCTTGTTTTGTGTAAGACGTCGTTTTTCGGAGGGTCATCAGATGAAGAGGACGACAACTTCAATCCCATGCTCGCCATATAATTCCAAGACAAGTCTTGTTATTTTTTTCGAAAAGAGAGGCCAAGATGTCTAGTCCAGAAATTTCGCGAAGTCCGGAAATTCGCGATATACTTGAAAAAAAACGATATATGCCTTCGTTTCCATCCCAATTGCACCGAATTGGTATTCGACATTCACTAAATTTTGAGTTCCGTTCGAATTTGAGAATTCCGGAAATGTTGCAATTCAACAATTAATCACCCATGTAGAAGTAAGTCTACGTAGACTTAAAAGAGAGCTGCAACAAAATCCTACCGCCAAAAACTTTTTTGCGAAGAATTCATCGTAGTCGGCAGGATTCGAACCTGCGCGGGAATAACCCAATGGATTTCAAGTCCATCGCCTTAACCACTCGGCCACGACTACCCGTTCGGAGCAACGATTTGCCTTTGTAGGTATTACCGAAAAGTATCTAAAACTCTCTCACCAACGCGTTCGAAAGAATAGATTAAAAATTTCGGCAAATTTTCCTTTCGATCCGGTGAACGAGTGTCTCTGCAAACAAAATAAAAAAATTAAAAACATTGGCGTAGTTGCGAGCCCGCCAGGATTCGAACCTGGAATCTCCTGATCCGCAGTCAGGCGCGTTGTCCTTTGCGCCACGGGACCGACGTTCCGCGTCATTCGTAATGCTTTGCAGTTTCTTTCCATTCCTTACTGTCGACGTCACATGTTCAAAAAGATTCTGCTCCCGCCCGAACAGGGACTCGAACCCTGGACCGTTAGGTTAAAAGCCTAACGCTCTACCGACTGAGCTATCCGGGCTACTCTGTGAAACTTCTACTCTGTGAAACTTCCAGTTTTCCTTCCCTTATGCTTCGTCTTAAACATCGCACAGCATGAGGTAACGTAATCAAAGTAAACACGATTTGCCCTCCCACGTCTCTCGTGTCTCTTTGGCAACAAGTCGCAACGGGAACATTTTAAGACAAATCTTCGTTCAAACGCCGACTCGCTCCTGTAAAAAATGTCGCCCAACGTGGGGCTCGTACCCACGACCCTGAGATTAAGAGTCTCATGCTCTACCGACTGAGCTAGCCGGGCTGCCAACGATCTCGGATTGCAGTTAACGTGTCAAAAACTATATCCGTTATAATATCGCATTTTCTCGCTAAAGTCGATCGGTCGCTTTTTTATATATATCTGGAATGCAATACACTACACGTGGAATTCCTGAAACTGACTGGTGTAGTCATGGCCGAGTGGTTAAGGCGATGGACTAGAAATCCATTGGGATCTTCCCGCGTAGGTTCGAATCCTACTGACTACGTACTTGCACCAAAGGTATCAGCTTTTTACTTCGTTCTGAAATCGCGTTTTTTCATATCGCGAATGCAAGTTTTAGTTACATTTACGTCCGCATTTTATGCTACACTACGCTTGTTTTGTGTAAGACGTCGTTTTTCGGAGGGTCATCAGATGAAGAGGACGACAACTTCAATCCCATGCTCGCCATATAATTCCAAGACAAGTCTTGTTATTTTTTTCGAAAAGAGAGGCCAAGATGTCTAGTCCAGAAATTTCGCGAAGTCCGGAAATTCGCGATATACTTGAAAAAAAAACGATATATGCCTTCGTTTCCATCCCAATTGCACCGAATTGGTATTCGACATTCACTAAATTTTGAGTTCCGTTCGAATTTGAGAATTCCGGAAATGTTGCAATTCAACAATTAATCACCCATGTAGAAGTAAGTCTACGTAGACTTAAAAGAGAGCTGCAACAAAATCCTACCGCCAAAAACTTTTTTGCGAAGAATTCATCGTAGTCGGCAGGATTCGAACCTGCGCGGGAATAACCCAATGGATTTCAAGTCCATCGCCTTAACCACTCGGCCACGACTACCCGTTCGGAGCAACGATTTGCCTTTGTAGGTATTACCGAAAAGTATCTAAAACTCTCTCACCAACGCGTTCGAAAGAATAGATTAAAAATTTCGGCAAATTTTCCTTTCGATCCGGTGAACGAGTGTCTCTGCAAACAAAATAAAAAAATTAAAAACATTGGCGTAGTTGCGAGCCCGCCAGGATTCGAACCTGGAATCTCCTGATCCGTAGTCAGGCGCGTTGTCCTTTGCGCCACGGGCCCGACGTTCCGCGTCATTCGTAATGCTTTGCAGTTTCTTTCCATTCCTTACTGTCGACGTCACATGTTCAAAAAGATTCTGCTCCCGCCCGAACAGGGACTCGAACACTGGACCGTTAGGTTAAAAGCCTAACGCTCTACCGACTGAGCTATCCGGGCTACTCTGTGAAACTTCTACTCTGTGAAACTTCCAGTTTTCCTTCCCTTATGCTTCGTCTTAAACATCGCACAGCATGAGGTAACGTAATCAAAGTAAACACGATTTGCCCTCCCACGTCTCTCGTGTCTCTTTGGCAACAAGTCGCAACGGGAACATTTTAAGACAAATCTTCGTTCAAACGCCGACTCGCTCCTGTAAAAAATGTCGCCCAACGTGGGGCTCGAACCCACGACCCTGAGATTAAGAGTCTCATGCTCTACCGACTGAGCTAGCCGGGCTGCCAACGATCTCGGATTGCAGTTAACGTGTCAAAAACTATATCCGTTATAATATCGCATTTTCTCGCTAAAGTCGATCGGTCGCTTTTTTATATATATCTGGAATGCAATACACTACACGTGGAATTCCTGAAACTGACTGGTGTAGTCATGGCCGAGTGGTTAAGGCGATGGACTAGAAATCCATTGGGATCTTCCCGCGTAGGTTCGAATCTTACTGACTACGTACTTGCACCAAAGTATCAGCTTTTTACTTCGTTCTGAAATCGCGTTTTTTCATATCTCGAATGGAAGTTTTAGTTACATTTACGTCCGCATTTTATGCTACACTACGCTTGTTTTGTGTAAGACGTCGTTTTTCGGAGGGTCATCAGATGAAGAGGACGACAACTTCAATCCCATGCTCGCCATATAATTCCAAGACAAGTCTTGTTATTTTTTTCGAAAAGAGAGGCCAAGATGTCTAGTCCAGAAATTTCGCGAAGTCCGGAAATTCGCGATATACTTGAAAAAAAACGATATATGCCTTCGTTTCCATCCCAATTGCACCGAATTGGTATTCGACATTCACTAAATTTTGAGTTCCGTTCGAATTTGAGAATTCCGGAAATATTGCAATTCAACAATTAATCACCCATGTAGAAGTAAGTCTACGTAGACTTAAAAGAGAGCTGCAACAAAATCCTACCGCCAAAAACTATTTTGCGAAGAATTCATCGTAGTCGGCAGGATTCGAACCTGCGCGGGAATAACCCAATGGATTTCAAGTCCATCGCCTTAACCACTCGGCCACGACTACCCGTTCGGAGCAAAGATTTGCCTTTGTAGGTATTACCGAAAAGTATCTAAAACTCTCTCACCAACGCGTTCGAAAGAATAGATTAAAAATTTCGGCAAATTTTCCTTTCGATCCGGTGAACGAGTGTCTCTGCAAACAAAATAAAAAAATTAAAAACATTGGCGTAGTTGCGAGCCCGCCAGGATTCGAACCTGGAATCTCCTGATCCGTAGTCAGGCGCGTTGTCCTTTGCGCCACGGGCCCGACGTTCCGCGTCATTCGTAATGCTTTGCAGTTTCTTTCCATTCCTTACTGTCGACGTCACATGTTCAAAAAGATTCTGCTCCCGCCCGAACAGGGACTCGAACCCTGGACCGTTAGGTTAAAAGCCTAACGCTCTACCGACTGAGCTATCCGGGCTCGTACGCTCTACTCTGTGAAACTTCCAGTTTTCCTTCCCTTATGCTTCGTCTTAAACATCGCACAGCATGAGGTAACGTAATCAAAGTAAACACGATTTGCCCTCCCACGTCTCTCGTGTCTCTTTGGCAACAAGTCGCAACGGGAACATTTTAAGACAAATCTTCGTTTAAACGCCGACTCGCTCCTGTAAAAAATGTCGCCCAACGTGGGGCTCGAACCCACGACCCTGAGATTAAGAGTCTCATGCTCTACCGACTGAGCTAGCCGGGCTGCCAACGATCTCGGATTGCAGTTAACGTGTCAAAAACTATATCCGTTATAATATCGCATTTTCTCGCTAAAGTCGATCGGTCGCTTTTTTATATATATCTGGAATGCAATACACTACACGTGGAATTCCTGAAACTGCCTGGTGTAGTCATGGCCGAGTGGTTAAGGCGATGGACTAGAAATCCATTGGGATCTTCCCGCGTAGGTTCGAATCCTACTGACTACGTACTTGCACCAAAGGTATCAGCTTTTTACTTCGTTCTGAAATTGCGTTTTTTCATATCTCGAATGGAAGTTTTAGTTACATTTACGTCCGCATTTTATGCTACACTACGCTTGTTTTGTGTAAGACGTCGTTTTTCGGAGGGTCATCAGATGAAGAGGACGACAACTTCAATCCCATGCTCGCCATATAATTCCAAGACAAGTCTTGTTATTTTTTTCGAAAAGAGAGGCCAAGATGTCTAGTCCAGAAATTTCGCGAAGTCCGGAAATTCGCGATATACTTGAAAAAAACGATATATGCCTTCGTTTCCATCCCAATTGCACCGAATTGGTATTCGACATTCACTAAATTTTGAGTTCCGTTCGAATTTGAGAATTCCGGAAATATTGCAATTCAACAATTAATCACCCATGTAGAAGTAAGTCTACGTAGACTTAAAAGAGAGCTGCAACAAAATCCTACCGCCAAAAACTATTTTGCGAAGAATTCATCGTAGTCGGCAGGATTCGAACCTGCGCGGGAATAACCCAATGGATTTCAAGTCCATCGCCTTAACCACTCGGCCACGACTACCCGTTCGGAGCAAAGATTTGCCTTTGTAGGTATTACCGAAAAGTATCTAAAACTCTCACCAACGCGTTCGTAAGAATAGATTAAAAATTTCGGCAAATTTTCCTTTCGATCCGGTGAACGAGTGTCTCTGCAAACAAAATAAAAAAATTTAAAACATTGGTGTAGTTGCGAGCCCGCCAGGATTCGAACCTGGAATCTCCTGATCCGTAGTCAGGCGCGTTGTCCTTTGCGCCACGGGCCAACGTTCCGCGTCATTCGTAATGCTTTGCAGTTTCTTTCCATTCCTTACTGTCGACGTCACATGTTCAAAAAGATTCTGCTCCCGCCCGAACAGGGACTCGAACCCTCGACCGTTAGGTTAAAAGCCTAACGCTCTACCGACTGAGCTATCCGGGCTACTCTGTGAAACTTCTACTCTGTGAAACTTCCAGTTTTCCTTCCCTTATGCTTCGTCTTAAACATCGCACAGCATGAGGTAATGTAATCAAAGTAAACACGATTTGCCCTCCCACGTCTCTCGTGTCTCTTTGGCAACAAGTCGCAACGGGAACATTTTAAGACAAATCTTCGTTCAAACGCCGACTCGCTCCTGTAAAAAATGTCGCCCAACGTGGGGCTCGTACCCACGACCCTGAGATTAAGAGTCTCATGCTCTACCGACTGAGCTAGCCGGGCTGCCAACGATCTCGGATTGCAGTTAACGTGTCAAAAACTATATCCGTTATAATATCGCATTTTCTCGCTAAAGTCGATCGGTCGCTTTTTTATATATATCTGGAATGCAATACACTACACGTGGAATTCCTGAAACTGACTGGTGTAGTCATGGCCGAGTGGTTAAGGCGATGGACTAGAAATCCATTGGGATCTTCCCGCGTAGGTTCGAATCCTACTGACTACGTACTTGCACCAAAGGTATCAGCTTTTTACTTCGTTCTGAAATCGCGTTTTTTCATATCTCGAATGCAAGTTTTAGTTACATTTACGTCCGCATTTTATGCTACACTACGCTTGTTTTGTGTAAGACGTCGTTTTTCGGAGGGTCATCAGATGAAGAGGACGACAACTTCAATCCCATGCTCGCCATATAATTCCAAGACAAGTCTTGTTATTTTTTTCGAAAAGAGAGGCCAAGATGTCTAGTCCAGAAATTTCGCGAAGTCCGGAAATTCGCGATATACTTGAAAAAAAAACGATATATGCCTTCGTTTCCATCCCAATTGCACCGAATTGGTATTCGACATTCACTAAATTTTGAGTTCCGTACGAATTTGAGAATTCCGGAAATGTTGCAATTCAACAATTAATCACCCATGTAGAAGTAAGTCTACGTAGACTTAAAAGAGAGCTGCAACAAAATCCTACCGCCAAAAACTTTTTTGCGAAGAATTCATCGTAGTCGGCAGGATTCGAACCTGCGCGGGAATAACCCAATGGATTTCAAGTCCATCGCCTTAACCACTCGGCCACGACTACCCGTTCGGAGCAACGATTTGCCTTTGTAGGTATTACCGAAAAGTATCTAAAACTCTCTCACCAACGCGTTCGAAAGAATAGATTAAAAATTTCGGCAAATTTTCCTTTCGATCCGGTGAACGAGTGTCTCTGCAAACAAAATAAAAAAATTAAAAACATTGGCGTAGTTGCGAGCCCGCCAGGATTCGAACCTGGAATCTCCTGATCCGTAGTCAGGCGCGTTGTCCTTTGCGCCACGGGCCCGACGTTCCGCGTCATTCGTAATGCTTTGCAGTTTCTTTCCATTCCTTACTGTCGACGTCACATGTTCAAAAAGATTCTGCTCCCGCCCGAACAGGGACTCGAACACTGGACCGTTAGGTTAAAAGCCTAACGCTCTACCGACTGAGCTATCCGGGCTACTCTGTGAAACTTCTACTCTGTGAAACTTCCAGTTTTCCTTCCCTTATGCTTCGTCTTAAACATCGCACAGCATGAGGTAACGTAATCAAAGTAAACACGATTTGCCCTCCCACGTCTCTCGTGTCTCTTTGGCAACAAGTCGCAACGGGAACATTTTAAGACAAATCTTCGTTCAAACGCCGACTCGCTCCTGTAAAAAATGTCGCCCAACGTGGGGCTCGAACCCACGACCCTGAGATTAAGAGTCTCATGCTCTACCAACTGAGCTAGCCGGGCTGCCAACGATCTCAGATTGCAGTTAACGTGTCAAAAACTATATCCGTTATAATATCGCATTTTCTCGCTAAAGTCGATCGGTCGCTTTTTTATATATATCTGGAATGCAATACACTACACGTGGAATTCCTGAAACTGACTGGTGTAGTCATGGCCGAGTGGTTAAGGCGATGGACTAGAAATCCATTGGGATCTTCCCGCGTAGGTTCGAATCCTACTGACTACGTACTTGCACCAAAGTATCAGCTTTTTACTTCGTTCTGAAATCGCGTTTTTTCATATCTCGAATGGAAGTTTTAGTTACATTTACGTCCGCATTTTATGCTACACTACGCTTGTTTTGTGTAAGACGTCGTTTTTCGGAGGGTCATCAGATGAAGAGGACGACAACTTCAATCCCATGCTCGCCATATAATTCCAAGACAAGTCTTGTTATTTTTTTCGAAAAGAGAGGCCAAGATGTCTAGTCCAGAAATTTCGCGAAGTCCGGAAATTCGCGATATACTTCAAAAAAAAAACGATATATGCCTTCGTTTCCATCCCAATTGCACCGAATTGGTATTCGACATTCACTAAATTTTGAGTTCCGTTCGAATTTGAGAATTCCGGAAATGTTGCAATTCAACAATTAATCACCCATGTAGAAGTAAGTCTACGTAGACTTAAAAGAGAGCTGCAACAAAATCCTACCGCCAAAAACTTTTTTGCGAAGAATTCATCGTAGTCGGCAGGATTCGAACCTGCGCGGGAATAACCCAATGGATTTCAAGTCCATCGCCTTAACCACTCGGCCACGACTACCCGTTCGGAGCAACGATTTGCCTTTGTAGGTATTACCGAAAAGTATCTAAAACTCTCTCACCAACGCGTTCGAAAGAATAGATTAAAAATTTCGGCAAATTTTCCTTTCGATCCGGTGAACGAGTGTCTCTGCAAACAAAATAAAAAAAATTAAAAACATTGGCGTAGTTGCGAGCCCGCCAGGATTCGAACCTGGAATCTCCTGATCCGCAGTCAGGCGCGTTGTCCTTTGCGCCACGGGACCGACGTTCCGCGTCATTCGTAATGCTTTGCAGTTTCTTTCCATTCCTTACTGTCGACGTCACATGTTCAAAAAGATTCTGCTCCCGCCCGAACAGGGACTCGAACCCTGGACCGTTAGGTTAAAAGCCTAACGCTCTACCGACTGAGCTATCCGGGCTACTCTGTGAAACTTCTACTCTGTGAAACTTCCAGTTTTCCTTCCCTTATG
>NC_079159.1:94057055-94062055 GCF_947563725.1 Argiope bruennichi | reverse complement strand
CCGAGTGGTTAAGGCGATGGACTAGAAATCCATTGGGATCTTCCCGCGTAGGTTCGAATCCTACTGACTACGTACTTGCACCAAAGGTATCAGCTTTTTACTTCGTTCTGAAATCGCGTTTTTTCATATCTCGAATGGAAGTTTTAGTTACATTTACGTCCGCATTTTATGCTACACTACTCTTGTTTTGTGTAAGACGTCGTTTTTCGGAGGGTCATCAGATGAAGAGGACGACAACATCAATCCCATGTTCGCCATATAATTCCAAGACAAGTCTTGTTATTTTTTTCGAAAAGAGAGGCCAAGATTTCTAGTCCAGAAATTTCGCGAAGTCCGGAAATTCGCGATATACTTGAAAAGAAACGATATATGCCTTCGTTTCCATCCCAATTGCACCGAATTGGTATTCGACATTCACTAAATTTTGAGTTCCGTTCGAATTTGAGAATTCCGGAAATGTTGCAATTCAACAATTAATCACCCATGTAGAAGTAAGTCTACGTAGACTTAAAAGAGAGCTGCAACAAAATTCTACCGCCAAAAACTATTTTGCGAAGAATTCATCGTAGTCGGCAGGATTCGAACCTGCGCGGGAATAACCCAATGGATTTCAAGTCCATCGCCTTAACCACTCGGCCACGACTACCCGTTCGGAGCAAAGATTTGCCTTTGTAGGTATTACCGAAAAGTATCTAAAACTCGCACCAACGCGTTCGAAAGAATAGATTAAAAATTTCGGCACATTTTCCTTTCGATCCGGTGAACGAGTGTCTCTGCAAACAAAATAAAAAAATTAAAAACATTGGCGTAGTTGCGAGCCCGCCAGGATTCGAACCTGGAATCTCCTGATCCGTAGTCAGGCGCGTTGTCCGTTGCGCCACGGGCCCGACGTTCCGCGTCATTCGTAATGCTTTGCAGTTTCTATCCATTCCTTACTGTCGACGTCACATGTTCAAAAAGATTCTGCTCCCGCCCGAACAGTGACTCGAACCCTGGACCGTTAGGTTAAAAGCCTAACGCTCTACCGACTGAGCTATCCGGGCTACTCTGTGAAACTTCTACTCTGTGAAACTTCCAGTTTTCCTTCCCTTATGCTTCGTCTTAAACATCGCACAGCATGAGGTAACGTAATCAAAGTAAACACGATTTGCCCTCCCACGTCTCTCGTGTCTCTTTGGCAACAAGTCGCAACGGGAACATTTTAAGACAAATCTTCGTTCAAACGCCGACTCGCTCCTGTAAAAAATGTCGCCCAACGTGGGGCTCGAACCCACGACCCTGTGATTAAGAGTCTCATGCTCTACCGACTGAGCTAGCCGGGCTGCCAACGATCTCGGATTGCAGTTAACGTGTCAAAAACTATATCCGTTATAATATCGCATTTTCTCGCTAAAGTCGATCGGTCGCTTTTTTATATATATCTGGAATGCAATACACTACACGTGGAATTCCTGAAACTGACTGGTGCAGTCATGGCCGAGTGGTTAAGGCGATGGACTAGAAATCCATTGGGATCTTCCCGTGTAGGTTCGAATCCTACTGACTACGTACTTGCACCAAAGGTATCAGCTTTTTACTTCGTTCTGAAATCGCGTTTTTTCATATCTCGAATGGAAGTTTTAGTTACATTTACGTCCGCATTTTATGCTACACTACGCTTGTTTTGTGTAAGACGTCGTTTTTCGGAGGGTCATCAGATGAAGAGGACGACAACTTCAATCCCATGTTCGCCATATAATTCCAAGACAAGTCTTGTTATTTTTTTCGAAAACAGAGGCCAAGATTTCTAGTCCAGAAATTTCGCGAAGTCCGGAAATTCGCGATATACTTGAAAAGAAACGATATATGCCTTCGTTTCCATCCCAATTGCACCGAATTGGTATTCGACATTCACTAAATTTTGAGTTCCGTTCGAATTTGAGAATTCCGGAAATGTTGGAATTCAACAATTAATCACCCATGTAGAAGTAAGTCTACGTAGACTTAAAAGAGAGCTGCAACAAAATTCTACCGCCAAAAACTATTTTGCGAAGAATTCATCGTAGTCGGCAGGATTCGAACCTGCGCGGGAATAACCCAATGGATTTCAAGTCCATCGCCTTAACCACTCGGCCACGACTACCCGTTCGGAGCAAAGATTTGCCTTTGTAGGTATTACCGAAAAGTATCTAAAACTCGCACCAACGCGTTCGAAAGAATAGATTAAAAATTTCGGCACATTTTCCTTTCGATCCGGTGAACGAGTGTCTCTGCAAACAAAATAAAAAAATTAAAAACATTGGCGTAGTTGCGAGCCCGCCAGGATTCGAACCTGGAATCTCCTGATCCGTAGTCAGGCGCGTTGTCCGTTGCGCCACGGGCCCGACGTTCCGCGTCATTCGTAATGCTTTGCAGTTTCTATCCATTCCTTACTGTCGACGTCACATGTTCAAAAAGATTCTGCTCCCGCCCGAACAGTGACTCGAACCCTGGACCGTTAGGTTAAAAGCCTAACGCTCTACCGACTGAGCTATCCGGGCTACTCTGTGAAACTTCTACTCTGTGAAACTTCCAGTTTTCCTTCCCTTATGCTTCGTCTTAAACATCGCACAGCATGAGGTAACGTAATCAAAGTAAACACGATTTGCCCTCCCACGTCTCTCGTGTCTCTTTGGCAACAAGTCGCAACGGGAACATTTTAAGACAAATCTTCGTTCAAACGCCGACTCGCTCCTGTAAAAAATGTCGCCCAACGTGGGGCTCGAACCCACGACCCTGTGATTAAGAGTCTCATGCTCTACCGACTGAGCTAGCCGGGCTGCCAACGATCTCGGATTGCAGTTAACGTGTCAAAAACTATATCCGTTATAATATCGCATTTTCTCGCTAAAGTCGATCGGTCGCTTTTTTATATATATCTGGAATGCAATACACTACACGTGGAATTCCTGAAACTGACTGGTGTAGTCATGGCCGAGTGGTTAAGGCGATGGACTAGAAATCCATTGGGATCTTCCCGCGTAGGTTCGAATCCTACTGACTACGTACTTGCACCAAAGTATCAGCTTTTTACTTCGTTCTGAAATCGCGTTTTTTCATATCTCGAATGGAAGTTTTAGTTACATTTACGTCCGCATTTTATGCTACACTACGCTTGTTTTGTGTAAGACGTCGTTTTTCGGAGAATCATCAGATGAAGAGGACGACAACTTCAATCCCATGCTCGCCATATAATTCCAAGACAAGTCTTGTTATTTTTTTCGAAAAGAGAGGCCAAGATTTCTAGTCCAGAAATTTCGCGAAGTCCGGAAATTCGCGATATACTTGAAAAAAAAAACGATATATGCCTTCGTTTCCATCCTAATTGCACCGAATTGGTATTCGAAATTCACTAAATTTTGAGTTCCGTTCGAATTTGAGAATTCCGGAAATGTTGCAATTCAACAATTAATCACCCATGTAGAAGTAAGTCTACGTAGACTTAAAAGAGAGCTGCAACAAAATCCTACCGCCAAAAACTTTTTTGCGAAGAATTCATCGTAGTCGGCAGGATTCGAACCTGCGCGGGAATAACCCAATGGATTTCAAGTCCATCGCCTTAACCACTCGGCCACGACTACCCGTTCGGAGCAAAGATTTGCCTTTGTAGGTATTACCGAAAAGTATCTAAAACTCTCACCAACGCGTTCGAAAGAATAGATTAAAAATTTCGGCACATTTTCCTTTCGGTCCCGTGAACGAGTGTCTCTGCAAACAAAATAAAAAAATTAAAAACATTGGCGTAGTTGCGAGCCCGCCAGGATTCGAACCTGGAATCTCCTGATCCGTAGCCAGGCGCGTTGTCCGTTGCGCCACGGGCCCGACGTTCCGCGTCATTCGTAATGCTTTGCAGTTTCTATCCCTTCCTTACTGTCGACGTCACATGTTCAAAAAGATTCTGCTCCCGCCCGAACATGGACTCGAACCCTGGACCGTTAGGTTAAAAGCCTAACGCTCTACCGACTGAGCTATCCGGGCTCGTGCGCTCTACTCTGTGAAACTTCCAGTTTTCCTTCCCTTATGCTTCGTCTTAAACATCGCACAGCATGAGGTAACGTAATCAAAGTAAACACGATTTGCCCTCCCACGTCTCTCGTGTCTCTTTGGCAACAAGTCGCAACGGGAACATTTTAAGACAAATCTTCGTTCAAACGCCGACTCGCTCCTGTAAAAAATGTCGCCCAAAGTGGGGCTCGAACCCACGACCCTGACATTAAGAGTCTCATGCTCTACCGACTGAGCTAGCCGGGCTGCCAACGATCTCGGATTGCAGTTAACGAGTCAAAAACTATATCCGTTATAATATCGCATTTTCTCGCTAAAGTCGATCGGTCGCTTTTTTATATATATCTGGAATGCAATACACTACACGTGGAATTCCTGAAACTGACTGGTGTAGTCATGGCCGAGTGGTTAAGGCGATGGACTAGAAATCCATTGGGATCTTCCCGCGTAGGTTCGAATCCTACTGACTACGTACTTGCACCAAAGGTATCAGCTTTTTACTTCGTTCTGAAATTGCGTTTTTTCATATCTCGAATGGAAGTTTTAGTTACATTTACGTCCGCATTTTATGCTACACTACGCTTGTTTTGTGTAAGACGTCGTTTTTCGGAGGGTCATCAGATGAAGAGAACGACAACTTCAATCCCATGCTCGCCATATAATTCCAAGACAAGTCTTGTTATTTTTTTCGAAAAGAGAGGCCAAGATTTCTAGTCCAGAAATTTCGCGAAGTCCGGAAATTCGCGATATATTTGAAAAAAAAAACGATATATGCCTTCGTTTCCATCCCAATTGCACCGAATTGGTATTCGACATTCACTAAATTTTGAGTTCCATTCGAATTTGAGAATTCCGGAAATGTTGCAATTCAACAATTAATCACCCATGTAGAAGTAAGTCTACGTAGACTTAAAAGAGAGCTGCAACAAAATCCTACCGCCAAAAACTTTTTTGCGAAGAATTCATCGTAGTCGGCA
>NC_079159.1:94027055-94049555 GCF_947563725.1 Argiope bruennichi | reverse complement strand
CGCGTTCGAAAGAATAGATTAAAAATTTCGGCACATTTTCCTTTCGATCCGGTGAACGAGTGTCTCTGCAAACAAAATAAAAAAATTAAAAACATTTGCGTAGTTGCGAGCCCGCCAGGATTCGAACCTGGAATCTCCTGATCCGTAGTCAGGCGCGTTGTCCGTTGCGCCACGGGCCCGACGTTCCGCGTCATTCGTAATGCTTTGCAGTTTCTATCCATTCCTTACTGTCGACGTCACATGTTCTAAAAGATTCTGCTCCCGCCCGAACAGGGACTCGAACCCTGGACCGTTAGGTTAAAAGCCTAACGCTCTACCGACTGAGCTATCCGGGCTCGTACGCTCTACTCTGTGAAACTTCCAGTTTTCCTTCCCTTATGCTTCGTCTTAAACATCGCACAGCATGAGGTAACGTAATCAAAGTAAACACGATTTGCCCTCCCACGTCTCTCGTGTCTCTTTGGCAACAAGTCGCAACGGGAACATTTTAAGACAAATCTTCGTTCAAACGCCGACTCGCTCCTGTAAAAAATTTCGCCCAACGTGGGGCTCGAACCCACGACCCTGAGATTAAGAGTCTCATGCTCTACCGACTGAGCTAGCCGGGCTGCCAACGATCTCGGATTGCAGTTAACGTGTCAAAAACTATATCCGTTATAATATCGCATTTTCTCGCTAAAGTCGATCGGTCGCTTTTTTATATATATCTGGAATGCAATACACTACACGTGGAATTCCTGAAACTGACTGGTGTAGTCATGGCCGAGTGGTTAAGGCGATGGACTAGAAATCCATTGGGTTCTTCCCGCGTAGGTTCGAATCCTACTGACTACGTACTTGCACCAAAGGTATCAGCTTTTTACTTCGTTCTGAAATTGCGTTTTTTCATATCTCGAATGGAAGTTTTAGTTACATTTCCGTCCGCATTTTATGCTACACTACGCTTGATTGTTGTAAGACGTCGTTTTTCGGAGGGTCATCAGATGAAGAGAACGACAACTTCAATCCCATGCTCGCCATATAATTCCAAGACAAGTCTTGTTATTTTTTTCGAAAAGAGAGGCCAAGATTTCTAGTCCAGAAATTTCGCGAAGTCCGGAAATTCGCGATATACTTGAAAAAAAAACGATATATGCCTTCGTTTCCATCCCAATTGAACCGAATTGGTATTCGACATTCACTAAATTTTGAGTTCCGTTCGAATTTGAGAATTCCGGAAATGTTGCAATTCAACAATTAATCACCCATGTAGAAGTAAGTCTACGTAGACTTAAAAGAGAGCTGCAACAAAATCCTACCGCCAAAAACTTTTTTGCGAAGAATTCATCGTAGTCGGCAGGATTCGAACCTGCGCGGGAATAACCCAATGGATTTCAAGTCCATCGCCTTAACCACTCGGCCACGACTACCCGTTCGGAGCAAAGATTTGCCTTTGTAGGTATTACCGAAAAGTATATAAAACTCTCTCACCAACGCTTTCGAAAGAATAGATTAAAAATTTCGGCACATTTTCCTTTCAATCCGGTGAACGAGTGTCTCTGCAAACAAAATAAAAAAATTAAAAACATTGGCGTAGTTGCGAGCCCGCCAGGATTCGAACCTGGAATCTCCTGATCCGTAGTCAGGCGCGTTGTCCGTTGCGCCACGGGCCCGACGTTCTGTGTCATTCCTAATGCTTTGCAGTTTCTTTCCATTCCTTACTGTCGACGTCACATGTTCAAAAAGATTCTGCTCCCGCCCGAACAGGGACTCGAACCCTGGACCGTTAGGTTAAAAGCCTAACGCTCGACCGACTGAGCTATCCGGGCTCGTACGCTCTACTCTGTGAAACTTCCAGTTTTCCTTCCCTTATGCTTCGTCTTAAACATCGCACAGCATGAGGTAACGTAATCAAAGTAAACACGATTTGCCCTCCCACGTCTCTCGTGTCTCTTTGGCAACAAGTCGCAACGGGAACATTTTAAGACAAATCTTCGTTCAAACGCCGACTCGCTCCTGTAAAAAATTTCGCCCAACGTGGGGCTCGAACCCACGACCCTGAGATTAAGAGTCTCATGCTCTACCGACTGAGCTAGCCGGGCTGCCAACGATCTCGGATTGCAGTTAACGTGTCAAAAACTATATCCGTTATAATATCGCATTTTCTCGCTAAAGTCGATCGGTCGCTTTTTTATATATATCTGGAATGCAATACACTACACGTGGAATTCCTGAAACTGACTGGTGTAGTCATGGCCGAGTGGTTAAGGCGATGGACTAGAAATCCATTGGGTTCTTCCCGCGTAGGTTCGAATCCTACTGACTACGTACTTGCACCAAAGGTATCAGCTTTTTACTTCGTTCTGAAATTGCGTTTTTTCATATCTCGAATGGAAGTTTTAGTTACATTTACGTCCGCATTTTATGCTACACTACGCTTGTTTGTTGTAAGACGTCGTTTTTCGGAGGGTCATCAGATGAAGAGAACGACAACTTCAATCCCATGCTCGCCATATAATTCCAAGACAAGTCTTGTTATTTTTTTCGAAAAGAGAGGCCAAGATTTCTAGTCCAGAAATTTCGCGAAGTCCGGAAATTCGCGATATACTTGAAAAAAAAACGATATATGCCTTCGTTTCCATCCCAATTGAACCGAATTGGTATTCGACATTCACTAAATTTTGAGTTCCGTTCGAATTTGAGAATTCCGGAAATGTTGCAATTCAACAATTAATCACCCATGTAGAAGTAAGTCTACGTAGACTTAAAAGAGAGCTGCAACAAAATCCTACCGCCAAAAACTTTTTTGCGAAGAATTCATCGTAGTCGGCAGGATTCGAACCTGCGCGGGAATAACCCAATGGATTTCAAGTCCATCGCCTTAACCACTCGGCCACGACTACCCGTTCGGAGCAAAGATTTGCCTTTGTAGGTATTACCGAAAAGTATCTAAAACTCTCTCACCAACGCTTTCGAAAGAATAGATTAAAAATTTCGGCACATTTTCCTTTCTATCCGGTGAACGAATGTCTCTGCAAACAAAATAAAAAAATTAAAAACATTGGCGTAGTTGCGAGCCCGCCAGGATTCGAACCTGGAATCTCCTGATCCGTAGTCAGGCGCGTTGTCCGTTGCGCCACGGGCCCGACGTTCTGTGTCATTCCTAATGCTTTGCAGTTTCTTTCCATTCCTTACTGTCGACGTCACATGTTCAAAAAGATTCTGCTCCCGCCCGAAGAGGGACTCGAACCCTGGACCGTTAGGTTAAAAGCCTAACGCTCTACCGACTGAGCTATCCGGGCTCGTACGCTCTACTCTGTTAAACTTCCAGTTTTCCTTCCCTTATGCTTCGTCTTAAACATCGCACAGCATGAGGTAACGTAATCAAAGTAAACACGATTTGCCCTCCCACGTCTCTCGTGTCTATTTGGCAACAAGTCGCAACGGGAACATTTTAAGACAAATCTTCGTTCAAACGCCGACTCGCTCCTGTAAAAAATTTCGCCCAACGTGGGGCTCGAACCCACGACCCTGAGATTAAGAGTCTCATGCTCTACCGACTGAGCTAGCCGGGCTGCCAACGATCTCGGATTGCAGTTAACGTGTCAAAAACTATATCCGTTATAATATCGCATTTTCTCGCTAAAGTCGATCGGTCGCTTTTTTATATATATCTGGAATGCAATACACTACACGTGGAATTCCTGAAACTGACTGGTGTAGTCATGGCCGAGTGGTTAAGGCGATGGACTAGAAATCCATTGGGATCTTCCCGCGTAGGTTCGAATCCTACTGACTACGTACTTGCACCAAAGGTATCAGCTTTTTACTTCGTTCTGAAATTGCGTTTTTTCATATCTCGAATGGAAGTTTTAGTTACATTTACGTCCGCATTTTATGCTACACTACGCTTGTTTTGTGTAAGACGTCGTTTTTCGGAGGGTCATCAGATGAAGAGAACGACAACTTCAATCCCATGCTCGCCATATAATTCCAAGACAAGTCTTGTTATTTTTTTCGAAAAGAGAGGCCAAGATTTCTAGTCCAGAAATTTCGCGAAGTCCGGAAATTCGCGATATATTTGAAAAAAAAAACGATATATGCCTTCGTTTCCATCCCAATTGCACCGAATTGGTATTCGACATTCACTAAATTTTGAGTTCCGTTCGAATTTGAGAATTCCGGAAATGTTGCAATTCAACAATTAATCACCCATGTAGAAGTAAGTCTACGTAGACTTAAAAGAGAGCTGCAACAAAATCCTACCGCCAAAAACTTTTTTGCGAAGAATTCATCGTAGTCGGCAGGATTCGAACCTGCGCGGGAATAACCCAATGGATTTCAAGTCCATCGCCTTAACCACTCGGCCACGACTACCCGTTCGGAGCAAAGATTTGCCTTTGTAGGTATTACCGAAAAGTATCTAAAACTCTCTCACCAACGCGTTCGAAAGAATAGATTAAAAATTTCGGCACATTTTCCTTTCGATCCGGTGAACGAGTGTCTCTGCAAACAAAATAAAAAAATTAAAAACATTGGCGTAGTTGCGAGCCCGCCAGGATTCGAACCTGGAATCTCCTGATCCGTAGTCAGGCGCGTTGTCCGTTGCGCCACGGGCCCGACTTTCTGTGTCATTCGTAATGCTTTGCAGTTTCTTTCCATTCCTTACTGTCGACGTCACATGTTCAAAAAGATTCTGCTCCCGCCCGAACAGGGACTCGAACCCTGGACCGTTAGGTTAAAAGCCTAACGCTCTACCGACTGAGCTATCCGGGCTCGTACGCTCTACTCTGTGAAACTTCCAGTTTTCCTTCCCTTATGCTTCGTCTTAAACATCGCACAGCATGATGTAACGTAATCAAAGTAAACACGATTTGCCCTCCCACGTCTCTCGTGTCTCTTTGGCAACAAGTCGCAACGGGAACATTTTAAGACAAATCTTCGTTCAAACGCCGACTCGCTCCTGTAAAAAATTTCGCCCAACGTGGGGCTCGAACCCACGACCCTGAGATTAAGAGTCTCATGCTCTACCGACTGAGGTAGCCGGGCTGCCAACGATCTCGGATTGCAGTTAACGTGTCAAAAACTATATCCGTTATAATATCGCATTTTCTCGCTAAAGTCGATCGGTCGCTTTTTTATATATATCTGGAATGCAATACACTACACGTGGAATTCCTGAAACTGACTGGTGTAGTCATGGCCGAGTGGTTAAGGCGATGGACAAGAAATCCATTTGGATCTTCCCGCGTAGGTTCGAATCCTACTGACTACGTACTTACACCAAAGGTATCAGCTTTTTACTTCGTTCTGAAATTGCGTTTTTTCATATCTCGAATGGAAGTTTTAGTTACATTTACGTCCGCATTTTATGCTACACTACGCTTGTTTTGTGTAAGACGTCGTTTTTCGGAGGGTCATCAGATGAAGAGAACGACAACTTCAATCCCATGCTCGCCATATAATTCCAAGACAAGTCTTGTTATTTTTTTCGAAAAGAGAGGCCAAGATTTCTAGTCCAGAAATTTCGCGAAGTCCGGAAATTCGCGATATATTTGAAAAAAAAAACGATATATGCCTTCGTTTCCATCCCAATTGCACCGAATTGGTATTCGACATTCACTAAATTTTGAGTTCCGTTCGAATTTGAGAATTCCGGAAATGTTGCAATTCAACAATTAATCACCCATGTAGAAGTAAGTCTACGTAGACTTAAAAGAGAGCTGCAACAAAATCCTACCGCCAAAAACTTTTTTGCGAAGAATTCATCGTAGTCGGCAGGATTCGAACCTGCGCGGGAATAACCCAATGGATTTCAAGTCCATCGCCTTAACCACTCGGCCAGGACTACCCGTTCGGAGCAAAGATTTGCCTTTGTAGGTATTACCGAAAAGTATCTAAAACTCTCTCACCAATGCGTTCGAAAGAATAGATTAAAAATTTCGGCAAATTTTCCTTTCGATCCGGTGAACGAGTGTCTCTGCAAACAAAATAAAAAAATTAAAAACATTGGCGTAGTTGCGAGCCCGCCAGGATTCGAACCTGGAATCTCCTGATCCGTAGTCAGGCGCGTTGTCCGTTGCGCCACGGGCCCGACGTTCCGCGTCATTCGTAATGCTTTGCAGTTTCTTTCCATTCCTTACTGTCGACGTCACTTGTTCAAAAAGATTCTGCTCCCGCCCGAACAGGGACTCGAACCCTGGACCGTTAGGTTAAAAGCCTAACGCTCTACCGACTGAGCTATCCGGGCTCGTACGCTCTACTCTGTGAAACTTCCAGTTTTCCTTCCCTTATGCTTCGTCTTAAACATCGCACAGCATGAGGTAACGTAATCAAAGTAAACACGATTTGCCCTCCCACGTCTCTCGTGTCTCTTTGGCAACAAGTCGCAACGGGAACATTTTAAGACAAATCTTCGTTCAAACGCCGACTCGCTCCTGTTAAAAATGTCGCCCAACGTGGGGCTCGAACCCACGACCCTAAGATTAAGAGTCTCATGCTCTACCGACTGAGGTAGCCGGGCTGCCAACGATCTCGGATTGCAGTTAACGTGTCAAAAACTATATCCGTTATAATATCGCATTTTCTCGCTAAAGTCGATCGGTCGCTTTTTTATATATATCTGGAATGCAATACACTACACGTGGAATTCCTGAAACTGACTGGTGTAGTCATGGCCGAGTGGTTAAGGCGATGGACTAGAAATCCATTGGGATCTTCCCGCGTAGGTTCGAATCCTACTGACTACGTACTTGCACCAACGGTATCAGCTTTTTACTTCGTTCTGAAATCGCGGTTTTTCATATCTCGAATGGAAGTTTTAGTTACATTTACGTCCGCATTTTATGCTACACTACGCTTGTTTTGTGTAAGACGTCGTTTTTCGGAGGGTCATCAGATGAAGAGGACGAACACTTCAATCCCATGCTCGCCATATAATTCCAAGACAAGTCTTGTTATTTTTTTCGAAAAGAGAGGCCAAGATTTCTAGTCCAGAAATTTCGCGAAGTCCGGAAATTCGCGATATATTTGAAAAAAAAACGATATATGCCTTCGTTTCCATCCCAATTGCACCGAATTGGTATTCGACATTCACTAAATTTTGAGTTCCGTTCGAATTTGAGAATTCCGGAAATGTTGCAATTCAACAATTAATCACCCATGTAGAAGTAAGTCTACGTAGACTTAAAAGAGAGCTGCAACAAAATCCTACCGCCAAAAACTTTTTTGCGAAGAATTCATCGTAGTCGGCAGGATTCGAACCTGCGCGGGAATAACCCAATGGATTTCAAGTCCATCGCCTTAACCACTCGGCCACGACTACCCGTTCGGAGCAAAGATTTGCCTTTGTAGGTATTACCGAAAAGTATCTAAAACTCTCTCACCAACGCGTTCGAAAGAATAGATTAAAAATTTCGGCAAATTTTCCTTTCGATCCGGTGAACGAGTGTCTCTGCAAACAAAATAAAAAAATTAAAAACATTGGCGTAGTTGCGAGCCCGCCAGGATTCGAACCTGGAATCTCCTGATCCGTAGTCAGGCGCGTTGTCCGTTGCGCCACGGGCCCGACGTTCCGCGTCATTCGTAATGCTTTGCAGTTTCTTTCCATTCCTTACTGTCGACGTCACATGTTCTAAAAGATTCTGCTCCCGCCCGAACAGGGACTCGAACCCTGGACCGTTAGGTTAAAAGCCTAACGCTCTACCGACTGAGCTATCCGGGCTCGTACGCTCTACTCTGTGAAACTTCCAGTTTTCCTTCCCTTATGCTTCGTCTTAAACATCGCACAGCATGAGGTAACGTAATCAAAGTAAACACGATTTGCCCTCCCACGTCTCTCGTGTCTCTTTGGCAACAAGTCGCAACGGGAACATTTTAAGACAAATCTTCGTTCAAACGCCGACTCGCTCCTGTAAAAAATGTCGCCCAACGTGGGGCTCGAACCCACGACCCTAAGATTAAGAGTCTCATGCTCTACCGACTGAGCTAGCCGGGCTGCCAACGATCTCGGATTGCAGTTAACGTGTCAAAAACTATATCCGTTATAATATCGCATTTTCTCGCTAAAGTCGATCGGTCGCTTTTTTATATATATCTGGAATGCAATACACTACACGTGGAATTCCTGAAACTGACTGGTGTAGTCATGGCCGAGTGGTTAAGGCGATGGACTAGAAATCCATTGGGATCTTCCCGCGTAGGTTCGAATCCTACTGACTACGTACTTGCACCAAAGGTATCAGCTTTTTACTTCGTTCTGAAATCGCGTTTTTTCATATCTCGAATGGAAGTTTTAGTTACATTTACGTCCGCATTTTATGCTACACTACGCTTGTTTTGTGTAAGACGTCGTTTTTCGGAGGGTCATCAGATGAAGAGAACGACAACTTCAATCCCATGCTCGCCATATAATTCCAAGACAAGTCTTGTTATTTTTTTCGAAAAGAGAGGCCAAGATTTCTAGTCCAGAAATTTCGCGAAGTCCGGAAATTCGCGATATACTTGAAAAAAAACGATATATGCCTTCGTTTCCATCCCAATTGCACCGAATTGGTATTCGACATTCACTAAATTTTGATTTCCGTTCGAATTTGAGAATTCCTGAAATGTTGCAATTCAACAATTAATCACCCATGTAGAAGTAAGTCTACGTAGACTTAAAAGAGAGCTGCAACAAAATCCTACCGCCAAAAACTATTTTGCGAAGAATTCATCGTAGTCGGCAGGATTCGAACCTGCGCGGGAATAACCCAATGGATTTCAAGTCCATCGCCTTAACCACTCGGCCAGGACTACCCGTTCGGAGCAAAGATTTGCCTTTGTAGGTATTACCGAAAAGTATCTAAAACTCTCTCACCAACGCGTTCGAAAGAATAGATTAAAAATTTCGGCAAATTTTCCTTTCGATCCGGTGAACGAGTGTCTCTGCAAACAAAATAAAAAAATTAAAAACATTGGCGTAGTTGCGAGCCCGCCAGGATTCGAACCTGGAATCTCCTGATCCGTAGTCAGGCGCGTTGTCCGTTGCGCCACGGGCCCGACGTTCCGCGTCATTCGTAATGCTTTGCAGTTTCTTTCCATTCCTTACTGTCGACGTCACATGTTCTAAAAGATTCTGCTCCCGCCCGAACAGGGACTCGAACCCTGGACCGTTAGGTTAAAAGCCTAACGCTCTACCGACTGAGCTATCCGGGCTCGTACGCTCTACTCTGTGAAACTTCCAGTTTTCCTTCCCTTATGCTTCGTCTTAAACATCGCACAGCATGAGGTAACGTAATCAAAGTAAACACGATTTGCCCTCCCACGTCTCTCGTGTCTCTTTGGCAACAAGTCGCAACGGGAACATTTTAAGACAAATCTTCGTTCAAACGCCGACTCGCTCCTGTAAAAAATGTCGCCCAACGTGGGGCTCGAACCCACGACCCTAAGATTAAGAGTCTCATGCTCTACCGACTGAGCTAGCCGGGCTGCCAACGATCTCGGATTGCAGTTAACGTGTCAAAAACTATATCCGTTATAATATCGCATTTTCTCGCTAAAGTCGATCGGTCGCTTTTTTATATATATCTGGAATGCAATACACTACACGTGGAATTCCTGAAACTGACTGGTGTAGTCATGGCCGAGTGGTTAAGGCGATGGACTAGAAATCCATTGGGATCTTCCCGCGTAGGTTCGAATCCTACTGACTACGTACTTGCACCAAAGGTATCAGCTTTTTACTTCGTTCTGAAATCGCGTTTTTTCATATCTCGAATGGAAGTTTTAGTTACATTTACGTCCGCATTTTATGCTACACTACGCTTGTTTTGTGTAAGACGTCGTTTTTCGGAGGGTCATCAGATGAAGAGAACGACAACTTCAATCCCATGCTCGCCATATAATTCCAAGACAAGTCTTGTTATTTTTTTCGAAAAGAGAGGCCAAGATTTCTAGTCCAGAAATTTCGCGAAGTCCGGAAATTCGCGATATACTTGAAAAAAAACGATATATGCCTTCGTTTCCATCCCAATTGCACCGAATTGGTATTCGACATTCACTAAATTTTGATTTCCGTTCGAATTTGAGAATTCCTGAAATGTTGCAATTCAACAATTAATCACCCATGTAGAAGTAAGTCTACGTAGACTTAAAAGAGAGCTGCAACAAAATCCTACCGCCAAAAACTATTTTGCGAAGAATTCATCGTAGTCGGCAGGATTCGAACCTGCGCGGGAATAACCCAATGGATTTCAAGTCCATCGCCTTAACCACTCGGCCAGGACTACCCGTTCGGAGCAAAGATTTGCCTTTGTAGGTATTACCGAAAAGTATCTAAAACTCTCTCACCAACGCGTTCGAAAGAATAGATTAAAAATTTCGGCAAATTTTCCTTTCGATCCGGTGAACGAGTGTCTCTGCAAACAAAATAAAAAAATTAAAAACATTGGCGTAGTTGCGAGCCCGCCAGGATTCGAACCTGGAATCTCCTGATCCGTAGTCAGGCGCGTTGTCCGTTGCGCCACGGGCCCGACGTTCCGCGTCATTCGTAATGCTTTGCAGTTTCTTTCCATTCCTTACTGTCGACGTCACATGTTCTAAAAGATTCTGCTCCCGCCCGAACAGGGACTCGAACCCTGGACCGTTAGGTTAAAAGCCTAACGCTCTACCGACTGAGCTATCCGGGCTCGTACGCTCTACTCTGTGAAACTTCCAGTTTTCCTTCCCTTATGCTTCGTCTTAAACATCGCACAGCATGAGGTAACGTAATCAAAGTAAACACGATTTGCCCTCCCACGTCTCTCGTGTCTCTTTGGCAACAAGTCGCAACGGGAACATTTTAAGACAAATCTTCGTTCAAACGCCGACTCGCTCCTGTAAAAAATGTCGCCCAACGTGGGGCTCGAACCCACGACCCTAAGATTAAGAGTCTCATGCTCTACCGACTGAGCTAGCCGGGCTGCCAACGATCTCGGATTGCAGTTAACGTGTCAAAAACTATATCCGTTATAATATCGCATTTTCTCGCTAAAGTCGATCGGTCGCTTTTTTATATATATCTGGAATGCAATACACTACACGTGGAATTCCTGAAACTGACTGGTGTAGTCATGGCCGAGTGGTTAAGGCGATGGACTAGAAATCCATTGGGATCTTCCCGCGTAGGTTCGAATCCTACTGACTACGTACTTGCACCAAAGGTATCAGCTTTTTACTTCGTTCTGAAATCGCGTTTTTTCATATCTCGAATGGAAGTTTTAGTTACATTTACGTCCGCATTTTATGCTACACTACGCTTGTTTTGTGTAAGACGTCGTTTTTCGGAGGGTCATCAGATGAAGAGAACGACAACTTCAATCCCATGCTCGCCATATAATTCCAAGACAAGTCTTGTTATTTTTTTCGAAAAGAGAGGCCAAGATTTCTAGTCCAGAAATTTCGCGAAGTCCGGAAATTCGCGATATACTTGAAAAAAAACGATATATGCCTTCGTTTCCATCCCAATTGCACCGAATTGGTATTCGACATTCACTAAATTTTGAGTTCCGTTCGAATTTGAGAATTCCGGAAATGTTGCAATTCAACAATTAATCACCCATGTAGAAGTAAGTCTACGTAGACTTAAAAGAGAGCTGCAACAAAATCCTACCGCCAAAAACTATTTTGCGAAGAATTCATCGTAGTCGGCAGGATTCGAACCTGCGCGGGAATAACCCAATGGATTTCAAGTCCATCGCCTTAACCACTCGGCCAGGACTACCCGTTCGGAGCAAAGATTTGCCTTTGTAGGTATTACCGAAAAGTATCTAAAACTCTCTCACCAACGCGTTCGAAAGAATAGATTAAAAATTTCGGCAAATTTTCCTTTCGATCCGGTGAACGAGTGTCTCTGCAAACAAAATAAAAAAATTAAAAACATTGGCGTAGTTGCGAGCCCGCCAGGATTCGAACCTGGAATCTCCTGATCCGTAGTCAGGCGCGTTGTCCGTTGCGCCACGGGCCCGACGTTCCGCGTCATTCGTAATGCTTTGCAGTTTCTTTCCATTCCTTACTGTCGACGTCACATGTTCAAAAAGATTCTGCTCCCGCCCGAACAGGGACTCGAACCCTGGACCGTTAGGTTAAAAGCCTAACGCTCGACCGACTGAGCTATCCGGGCTCGTACGCTCTACTCTGTGAAACTTCCAGTTTTCCTTCCCTTATGCTTCGTCTTAAACATCGCACAGCATGAGGTAACGTAATCAAAGTAAACACGATTTGCCCTCCCACGTCTCTCGTGTCTCTTTGGCAACAAGTCGCAACGGGAACATTTTAAGACAAATCTTCGTTCAAACGCCGACTCGCTCCTGTAAAAAATGTCGCCCAACGTGGGGCTCGAACCCACGACCCTAAGATTAAGAGTCTCATGCTCTACCGACTGAGCTAGCCGGGCTGCCAACGATCTCGGATTGCAGTTAACGTGTCAAAAACTATATCCGTTATAATATCGCATTTTCTCGCTAAAGTCGATCGGTCGCTTTTTTATATATATCTGGAATGCAATACACTACACGTGGAATTCCTGAAACTGACTGGTGTAGTCATGGCCGAGTGGTTAAGGCGATGGACTAGAAATCCATTGGGATCTTCCCGCGTAGGTTCGAATCCTACTGACTACGTACTTGCACCAACGGTATCAGCTTTTTACTTCGTTCTGAAATCGCGTTTTTTCATATCTCGAATGGAAGTTTTAGTTACATTTACGTCCGCATTTTATGCTACACTACGCTTGTTTTGTGTAAGACGTCGTTTTTCGGAGGGTCATCAGATGAAGAGGACGACAACTTCAATCCCATGCTCGCCATATAATTCCAAGACAAGTCTTGTTATTTTTTTCGAAAAGAGAGGCCAAGATTTCTAGTCCAGAAATTTCGCGAAGTCCGGAAATTCGCGATATATTTGAAAAAAAAAACGATATATGCCTTCGTTTCCATCCCAATTGCACCGAATTGGTATTCGACATTCACTAAATTTTGAGTTCCGTTCGAATTTGAGAATTCCGGAAATGTTGCAATTCAACAATTAATCACCCATGTAGAAGTAAGTCTACGTAGACTTAAAAGAGAGCTGCAACAAAATCCTACCGCCAAAAACTTTTTTGCGAAGAATTCATCGTAGTCGGCAGGATTCGAACCTGCGCGGGAATAACCCAATGGATTTCAAGTCCATCGCCTTAACCACTCGGCCAGGACTACCCGTTCGGAGCAAAGAATTGCCTTTGTAGGTATTACCGAAAAGTATCTAAAACTCTCTCACCAACGCGTTCGAAAGAATAGATTAAAAATTTCGGCAAATTTTCCTTTCGATCCGGTGAACGAGTGTCTCTGCAAACAAAATAAAAAAATTAAAAACATTGGCGTAGTTGCGAGCCCGCCAGGATTCGAACCTGGAATCTCCTGATCCGTAGTCAGGCGCGTTGTCCGTTGCGCCACGGGCCCGACGTTCCGCGTCATTCGTAATGCTTTGCAGTTTCTTTCCATTCCTTACTGTCGACGTCACATGTTCAAAAAGATTCTGCTCCCGCCCGAACAGGGACTCGAACCCTGGACCGTTAGGTTAAAAGCCTAACGCTCGACCGACTGAGCTATCCGGGCTCGTACGCTCTACTCTGTGAAACTTCCAGTTTTCCTTCCCTTATGCTTCGTCTTAAACATCGCACAGCATGAGGTAACGTAATCAAAGTAAACACGATTTGCCCTCCCACGTCTCTCGTGTCTCTTTGGCAACAAATCGCAACGGGAACATTTTAAGACAAATCTTCGTTCAAGCGCCGACTCGCTCCTGTAAAAAATGTCGCCCAACGTGGGGCTCGAACCCACGACCCTAAGATTAAGAGTCTCATGCTCTACCGACTGAGCTAGCCGGGCTGCCAACGATCTCGGATTGCAGTTAACGTGTCAAAAACTATATCCGTTATAATATCGCATTTTCTCGCTAAAGTCGATCGGTCGCTTTTTTATATATATCTGGAATGCAATACACTACACGTGGAATTCCTGAAACTGACTGGTGTAGTCATGGCCGAGTGGTTAAGGCGATGGACTAGAAATCCATTGGGATCTTCCCACGTAGGGTCGAATCCTACTGACTACGTACTTGCACCAAAGGTATCAGCTTTTTACTTCGTTCTGAAATCGCGTTTTTTCATATCTCGAATGGAAGTTTTAGTTACATTTACGTCCGCATTTTATGCTACACTACGCTTGTTTTGTGTAAGACGTCGTTTTTCGGAGGGTCATCAGATGAAGAGGACGACAACTTCAATCCCATGCTCGCCATATAATTCCAAGACAAGTCTTGTTATTTTTTTCGAAAAGAGAGGCCAAGATTTCTAGTCCAGAAATTTCGCGAAGTCCGGAAATTCGCGATATATTTGAAAAAAAAAAAATGATATATGCCTTCGTTTCCATCCCAATTGCACCGAATTGGTATTCGACATTCACTAAATTTTGAGTTCCGTTCGAATTTGAGAATTCCGGAAATGTTGCAATTCAGCAATTAATCACCCATGTAGAAGTAAGTCTACGTAGACTTAAAAGAGAGCTGCAACAAAATCCTACCGCCAAAAACTTTTTTGCGAAGAATTCATCGTAGTCGGCAGGATTCGAACCTGCGCGGGAATAACCCAATGGATTTCAAGTCCATCGCCTTAACCACTCGGCCACGACTACCCGTTCGGAGCAAAGATTTGCCTTTGTAGGTATTACCGAAAAGTATCTAAAACTCTCTCACCAACGCGTTCGAAAGAATAGATTAAAAATTTCGGCAAATTTTCCTTTCGATCCGGTGAACGAGTGTCTCTGCAAACAAAATAAAAAAATTAAAAACATTGGCGTAGTTGCGAGCCCGCCAGGATTCGAACCTGGAATCTCCTGATCCGTAGTCAGGCGCGTTGTCCGTTGCGCCACGGGCCCGACGTTCCGCGTCATTCGTAATGCTTTGCAGTTTCTTTCCATTCCTTACTGTCGACGTCACATGTTCAAAAAGATTCTGCTCCCGCCCGAACAGGGACTCGAACCCTGGACCGTTAGGTTAAAAGCCTAACGCTCGACCGACTGAGCTATCCGGGCTCGTACGCTCTACTCTGTGAAACTTCCAGTTTTCCTTCCCTTATGCTTCGTCTTAAACATCGCACAGCATGAGGTAACGTAATCAAAGTAAACACGATTTGCCCTCCCACGTCTCTCGTGTCTCTTTGGCAACAAGTCGCAACGGGAACATTTTAAGACAAATCTTCGTTCAAACGCCGACTCGCTCCTGTAAAAAATGTCGCCCAACGTGGGGCTCGAACCCACGACCCTAAGATTAAGAGTCTCATGCTCTACCGACTGAGCTAGCCGGGCTGCCAACGATCTCGGATTGCAGTTAACGTGTCAAAAACTATATCCGTTATAATATCGCATTTTCTCGCTAAAGTCGATCGGTCGCTTTTTTATATATATCTGGAATGCAATACACTACACGTGGAATTCCTGAAACTGACTGGTGTAGTCATGGCCGAGTGGTTAAGGCGATGGACTAGAAATCCATTGGGATCTTCCCGCGTAGGTTCGAATCCTACTGACTACGTACTTGCACCAACGGTATCAGCTTTTTACTTCGTTCTGAAATCGCGTTTTTTCATATCTCGAATGGAAGTTTTAGTTACATTTACGTCCGCATTTTATGCTACACTACGCTTGTTTTGTGTAAGACGTCGTTTTTCGGAGGGTCATCAGATGAAGAGGACGACAACTTCAATCCCATGCTCGCCATATAATTCCAAGACAAGTCTTGTTATTTTTTTCGAAAAGAGAGGCCAAGATTTCTAGTCCAGAAATTTCGCGAAGTCCGGAAATTCGCGATATACTTGAAAAAAAACGATATATGCCTTCGTTTCCATCCCAATTGCACCGAATTGGTATTCGACATTCACTAAATTTTGAGTTCCGTTCGAATTTGTGAATTCCGGAAATGTTGCAATTCAACAATTAATCACCCATGTAGAAGTAAGTCTACGTAGACTTAAAAGAGAGCTGCAACAAAATCCTACCACCAAAAACTTTTTTGCGAAGAATTCATCGTAGTCGGCAGGATTCGAACCTGCGCGGGAATAACCCAATGGATTTCAAGTCCATCGCCTTAACCACTCGGCCACGACTACCCGTTCGGAGCAAAGATTTGCCTTTGTAGGTATTACCGAAAAGTATCTAAAACTCTCTCACCAACGCGTTCGAAAGAATAGATTAAAAATTTCGGCAAATTTTCCTTTCGATCCGGTGAACGAGTGTCTCTGCAAACAAAATAAAAAAATTAAAAACATTGGCGTAGTTGCGAGCCCGCCAGGATTCGAACCTGGAATCTCCTAATCCGTAGTCAGGCGCGTTGTCCGTTGCGCCACGGGCCCGACGTTCTGTGTCATTCGTAATGCTTTGCAGTTTCTTTCCATTCCTTACTGTCGACGTCACATGTTCAAAAAGATTCTGCTCCCGCCCGAACAGGGACTCGAACCCTGGACCGTTAGGTTAAAAGCCTAACGCTCTACCGACTGAGCTATCCGGGCTCGTACGCTCTACTCTGTGAAACTTCCAGTTTTCCTTCCCTTATGCTTCGTCTTAAACATCGCACAGCATGAGGTAACGTAATCAAAGTAAACACGATTTGCCCTCCCACGTCTCTCGTGTCTCTTTGGCAACAAGTCGCAACGGGAACATTTTAAGACAAATCTTCGTTCAAACGCCGACTCGCTCCTGTAAAAAATGTCGCCCAACGTGGAGCTCGAACCCACGACCCTAAGATTAAGAGTCTCATGCTCTACCGACTGAGCTAGCCGGGCTGCCAACGATCTCGGATTGCAGTTAACGTGTCAAAAACTATATCCGTTATAATATCGCATTTTCTCGCTAAAGTCGATCAGTCGCTTTTTTATATATATCTGGAATGCAATACACTACACATGGAATTCCTGAAACTGACTGGTGTAGTCATGGCCGAGTGGGTAAGGCGATGGACTAGAAATCCATTGGGATCTTCCCGCGTAGGTTCGAATCCTACTGACTACGTACTTGCACCAACGGTATCAGCTTTTTACTTCGTTCTGAAATCGCGTTTTTTCATATCTCGAATGGAAGTTTTAGTTACATTTACGTCCGCATTTTATGCTACACTACGCTTGTTTTGTGTAAGACGTCGTTTTTCGGAGGGTCATCAGATGAAGAGGACGACAACTTCAATCCCATGCTCGCCATATAATTCCAAGACAAGTCTTGTTATTTTTTTCGAAAAGAGAGACCAAGATTTCTAGTCCAGAAATTTCGCGAAGTCCGGAAATTCGCGATATACTTGAAAAAAAAACGATATATGCCTTCGTTTCCATCCCAATTGCACCGAATTGGTATTCGACATTCACTAAATTTTGAGTTCCGTTCGAATTTGTGAATTCCGGAAATGTTGCAATTCAACAATTAATCACCCATGTAGAAGTAAGTCTACGTAGACTTAAAAGAGAGCTGCAACAAAATCCTACCGCCAAAAACTTTTTTGCGAAGAATTCATCGTAGTCGGCAGGATTCGAACCTGCGCGGGAATAACCCAATGGATTTCAAGTCCATCGCCTTAACCACTCGGCCACGACTACCCGTTCGGAGCAAAGATTTGCCTTTGTAGGTATTACCGAAAAGTATCTAAAACTCTCTCACCAACGCGTTCGAAAGAATAGATTAAAAATTTCGGCAAATTTTCCTTTCGATCCGGTGAACGAGTGTCTCTGCAAACAAAATAAAAAAATTAAAAACATTGGCGTAGTTGCGAGCCCGCCAGGATTCGAACCTGGAATCTCCTGATCCGTAGTCAGGCGCGTTGTCCGTTGCGCCACGGGCCCGACGTTCCGCGTCATTCGTAATGCTTTGCAGTTTCTTTCCATTCCTTACTGTCGACGTCACATGTTCAAAAAGATTCTGCTCCCGCCCGAACAGGGACTTGAACCCTGGACCGTTAGGTTAAAAGCCTAACGCTCGACCGACTGAGCTATCCGGGCTCGTACGCTCTACTCTGTGAAACTTCCAGTTTTCCTTCCCTTATGCTTCGTCTTAAACATCGCACAGCATGAGGTAACGTAATCAAAGTAAACACGATTTGCCCTCCCACGTCTCTCGTGTCTCTTTGGCAACAAGTCGCAACGGGAACATTTTAAGACAAATCTTCGTTCAAACGCCGACTCGCTCCTGTAAAAAATGTCGCCCAACGTGGGGCTCGAACCCACGACCCTACGATTAAGAGTCTCATGCTCTACCGACTGAGCTAGCCGGGCTGCCAACGATCTCGGATTGCAGTTAACGTGTCAAAAACTATATCCGTTATAATATCGCATTTTCTCGCTAAAGTCGATCGGTCGCTTTTTTATATATATCTGGAATGCAATACACTACACGTGGAATTCCTGAAACTGACTGGTGTAGTCATGGCCGAGTGGTTAAGGCGATGGACTAGAAATCCATTGGGATCTTCCCGCGTAGGTTCGAATCCTACTGACTACGTACTTGCACCAAAGGTATCAGCTTTTTACTTCGTTCTGAAATCGCGTTTTTTCATATCTCGAATGGAAGTTTTAGTTACATTTACGTCCGCATTTTATGCTACACTACGCTTGTTTTGTGTAAGACGTCATTTTTCGGAGGGTCATCAGATGAAGAGGACGACAACTTCAATCCCATGCTCGCCATATAATTCCAAGACAAGTCTTGTTATTTTTTTCGAAAAGAGAGGCCAAGATTTCTAGTCCAGAAATTTCGCGAAGTCCGGAAATTCGCGATATACTTGAAAAAAAAACGATATATGCCTTCGTTTCCATCCCAATTGCACCGAATTGGTATTCGACATTCACTAAATTTTGAGTTCCGTTCGAATTTGAGAATTCCGGAAATGTTGCAATTCAACAATTAATCACCCATGTAGAAGTAAGTCTACGTAGACTTAAAAGAGAGCTGCAACAAAATCCTACCGCCAAAAACTTTTTTGCGAAGAATTCATCGTAGTCGGCAGGATTCGAACCTGCGCGGGAATAACCCAATGGATTTCAAGTCCATCGCCTTAACCACTCGGCCACGACTACCCGTTCGGAGCAAAGATTTGCCTTTGTAGGTATTACCGAAAAGTATCTAAAACTCTCTCACCAACGCGTTCGAAAGAATAGATTAAAAATTTCGGCAAATTTTCCTTTCGATCCGGTGAACGAGTGTCTCTGCAAACAAAATAAAAAAATTAAAAACATTGGCGTAGTTGCGAGCCCGCCAGGATTCGAACCTGGAATCTCCTGATCCGTAGTCAGGCGCGTTGTCCGTTGCGCCACGGGCCCGACGTTCCGCGTCATTCGTAATGCTTTGCAGTTTCTTTCCATTCCTTACTGTCGACGTCACATGTTCAAAAAGATTCTGCTCCCGCCCGAACAGGGACTCGAACCCTGGACCGTTAGGTTAAAAGCCTAACGCTCGACCGACTGAGCTATCCGGGCTCGTAAGCTCTACTCTGTGAAACTTCCAGTTTTCCTTCCCTTATGCTTCGTCTTAAACATCGCACAGCATGAGGTTACGTAATCAAAGTAAACACGTTTTGCCCTCCCACGTCTCTCGTGTCTCTTTGGCAACAAGTCGCAACGGGAACATTTTAAGACAAATCTTCGTTCAAACGCCGACTCGCTCCTGTAAAAAATGTCGCCCAACGTGGGGCTCGAACCCACGACCCTAAGATTAAGAGTCTCATGCTCTACCGACTGAGCTAGCCGGGCTGCCAACGATCTCGGATTGCAGTTAACGTGTCAAAAACTATATCCGTTATAATATCGCATTTTCTCGCTAAAGTCGATCGGTCGCTTTTTTATATATATCTGGAATGCAATACACTACACGTGGAATTCTTGAAACTGACTGGTGTAGTCATGGCCGAGTGGTTAAGGCGATGGACTAGAAATCCATTGGGATCTTCCCGCGTAGGTTCGAATCCTACTGACTACGTACTTGCACCAAAGGTATCAGCTTTTTACTTCGTTCTGAAATCGCGTTTTTTCATATCTCGAATGGAAGTTTTAGTTACATTTACGTCCGCATTTTATGCTACACTACGCTTGTTTTGTGTAAGACGTCGTTTTTCGGAGGGTCATCAGATGAAGAGGACGACAACTTCAATCCCATGCTCGCCATATAATTCCAAGACAAGTCTTGTTATTTTTTTCGAAAAGAGAGGCCAAGATTTCTAGTCCAGAAATTTCGCGAAGTCCGGAAATTCGCGATATACTTGAAAAAAAAACGATATATGCCTTCGTTTCCATCCCAATTGCACCGAATTGGTATTCGACATTCACTAAATTTTGAGTTCCGTTCGAATTTGAGAATTCCGGAAAAGTTGCAATTCAACAATTAATCACCCATGTAGAAGTAAGTCTACGTAGACTTAAAAGAGAGCTGCAACAAAATCCTACCACCAAAAACTTTTTTGCGAAGAATTCATCGTAGTCGGCAGGATTCGAACCTGCGCGGGAATAACCCAATGGATTACAAGTCTATCGCCTTAACCACTCGGCCACGACTACCCGTTCGGAGCAAAGATTTGCGTTTGTAGGTATTACCGAAAAGTATCTAAAACTCTCACCAACGCGTTCGAAAGAATAGATTAAAAATTTCGGCAAATTTTCCTTTCGATCCTGTGAACGAGTGTCTCTGCAAACAAAATAAAAAAATTAAAAACATTGGCGTAGTTGCGAGCCCGCCAGGATTCGAACCTGGAATCTCCTGATCCGTAGTCAGGCGCGTTGTCCGTTGCGCCACGGGCCCGACGTTCCGCGCCATTCGTAATGCTTTGCAGTTTCTTTCCATTCCTTACTGTCGACGTCACATGTTCAAAAAGATTCTGCTCCCGCCCGAACAGGGACTCGAACCCTGGACCGTTAGGTTAAAAGCCTAACGCTCTACCGACTGAGCTATCCGGGCTCGTACGCTCTACTCTGTGAAACTTCCAGTTTTCCTTCCCTTATGCTTCGTCTTAAACATCGCACAGCATGAGGTAACGTAATCAAAGTAAACACGATTTGCCCTCCCACGTCTCTCGTGTCTCTTTGGCAACAAGTCGCAACGGGAACATTTTAAGACAAATCTTCGTTCAAACGCCGACTCGCTCCTGTAAAAAATGTCGCCCAACGTGGGGCTCGAACCCACGACCCTGAGATTAAGAGTCTCATGCTCTACCGACTGAGCTAGCCGGGCTGCCAACGGTCTCGGATTGCAGTTAACGTGTCAAAAACTATATCCGTTATAATATCGCATTTTCTCGCTAAAGTCGATCGGTCGCTTTTTTATATATATCTGGAATGCAATACACTACACGTGGAATTCCTGAAACTGACTGGTGTAGTCATGGCCGAGTGGTTAAGGCGATAGACTAGAAATCCATTGGGATCTTCCCGCGTAGGTTCGAATCCTACTGACTACGTACTTGCACCAAAGGTATCAGCTTTTTACTTCGTTCTGAAATCGCGTTTTTTCATATCTCGAATGGAAGTTTTAGTTACATTTACGTCCGCATTTTATGCTACACTACGCTTGTTTTGTGTAAGATGTCGTTTTTCTGAGGGTCATCAGATGAAGAGGACGACAACTTCAATCCCATGCTCGCCATATAATTCCAAAACAAGTCTTGTTATTTTTTTCGAAAAGAGAGGCCAAGATTTCTAGTCCAGAAATTTCGCGAAGTCCGGAAATTCGCGATATACTTGAAAAAAAAACGATATATGCCTTCGTTTCCATCCCAATTGCACCGAATTGGTATTCGACATTCACTAAATTTTGAGTTCCGTTCGAATTTGAGAATTCCGGAAATGTTGCAATTCAACAATTAATCACCCATGTAGAAGTAAGTCTACGTAGACTTAAAAGAGAGCTGCAACAAAATCCTACCACCAAAAACTTTTTTGCGAAGAATTCATCGTAGTCGGCAGGATTCGAACCTGCGCGGGAATAACCCAATGGATTACAAGTCTATCGCCTTAACCACTCGGCCACGACTACCCGTTCGGAGCAAAGATTTGCGTTTGTAGGTATTACCGAAAAGTATCTAAAACTCTCACCAACGCGTTCGAAAGAATAGATTAAAAATTTCGGCAAATTTTCCTTTCGATCCTGTGAACGAGTGTCTCTGCAAACAAAATAAAAAAATTAAAAACATTGGCGTAGTTGCGAGCCCGCCAGGATTCGAACCTGGAATCTCCTGATCCGTAGTCAGGCGCGTTGTCCGTTGCGCCACGGGCCCGACGTTCCGCGCCATTCGTAATGCTTTGCAGTTTCTTTCCATTCCTTACTGTCGACGTCACATGTTCAAAAAGATTCTGCTCCCGCCCGAACAGGGACTCGAACCCTGGACCGTTAGGTTAAAAGCCTAACGCTCTACCGACTGAGCTATCCGGGCTCGTACGCTCTACTCTGTGAAACTTCCAGTTTTCCTTCCCTTATGCTTCGTCTTAAACATCGCACAGCATGA
>NC_079159.1:94007055-94012055 GCF_947563725.1 Argiope bruennichi | reverse complement strand
AAGTCGATCGGTCGCTTTTTTATATATATCTGGAATGCAATACACTACACGTGGAATTCCTGAAACTGACTGGTGTAGTCATGGCCGAGTGGTTAAGGCGATGGACTAGAAATCCATTGGGATCTTCCCGCGTAGGTTCGAATCCTACTGACTACGTACTTGCACCAAAGGTATCAGCTTTTTACTTCGTTCTGAAATCGCGTTTTTTCATATCTCGAATGGAAGTTTTAGTTACATTTACGTCCGCATTTTATGCTACACTACGCTTGTTTTGTGTAAGACGTCGTTTTTCGGAGGGTCATCAGATGAAGAGGACGACAACTTCAATCCCATGCTCGCCATATAATTCCAAGACAAGTCTTGTTATTTTTTTCGAAAAGAGAGGCCAAGATTTCTAGTCCAGAAATTTCGCGAAGTCCGGAAATTCGCGATATATTTGAAAAAAAAACGATATATGCCTTCGTTTCCATCCCAATTGCACCGAATTGGTATTCGACATTCACTAAATTTTGAGTTCCGTTCGAATTTGAGAATTCCGGAAATGTTGCAATTCAACAATTAATCACCCATGTAGAAGTAAGTCTACGTAGACTTAAAAGAGAGCTGCAACAAAATCCTACCGCCAAAAACTTTTTTGCGAAGAATTCATCGTAGTCGGCAGGATTCGAACCTGCGCGGGAATAACCCAATGGATTTCAAGTCCATCGCCTTAACCACTCGGCCACGACTACCCGTTCGGAGCAAAGATTTGCCTTTGTAGGTATTACCGAAAAGTATCTAAAACTCTCTCACCAACGCGTTCGAAAGAATAGATTAAAAATTTCGGCAAATTTTCCTTTCGATCCGGTGAACGAGTGTCTCCGCAAACAAAATAAAAAAATTAAAAACATTGGCGTAGTTGCGAGCCCGCCAGGATTCGAACCTGGAATCTCCTGATCCGTAGTCAGGCGCGTTGTCCGTTGCGCCACGGGCCCGACGTTCCGCGTCATTCGTAATGCTTTGCAGTTTCTTTCCATTCCTTACTGTCGACGTCACATGTTCAAAAAGATTCTGCTCCCGCCCGAACAGGGACTCGAACCCTGGACCGTTAGGTTAAAAGCCTAACGCTCTACCGTTTGAGCTATCCGGGCTCGTACGCTCTACTCTGTGAAACTTCCAATTTTCCTTCCCTTATGCTTCGTCTTAAACATCGCACAGCATGAGGTAACGTAATCAAAGTAAACACGATTTGCCCTCCCACGTCTCTCGTGTCTCTTTGGCAACAAGTCGCAACGGGAACATTTTAAGACAAATCTTCGTTCAAACGCCGACTCGCTCCTGTAAAAAATGTCGCCCAACGTGGGGCTCGAACCCACGACCCTAAGATTAAGAGTCTCATGCTCTACCGACTGAGCTAGCCGGGCTGCCAACGATCTCGGATTGCAGTTAACGTGTCAAAAACTATATCCGTTATAATATCGCATTTTCTCGCTAAAGTCGATCGGTCGCTTTTTTATATATATCTGGAATGCAATACACTACACGTGGAATTCCTGAAACTGACTGGTGTAGTCATGGCCGAGTGGTTAAGGCGATGGACTAGAAATCCATTGGGATCTTCCCGCGTAGGTTCGAATCCTACTGACTACGTACTTGCACCAAAGGTATCAGCTTTTTACTTCGTTCTGAAATCGCGTTTTTTCATATCTCGAATGGAAGTTTTAGTTACATTTACGTCCGCATTTTATGCTACACTACGCTTGTTTTGTGTAAGACGTCGTTTTTCGGAGGGTCATCAGATGAAGAGGACGACAACTTCAATCCCATGCTCGCCATATAATTCCAAGACAAGTCTTGTTATTTTTTTCGAAAAGAGAGGCCAAGATTTCTAGTCCAGAAATTTCGCGAAGTCCGGAAATTCGCGATATATTTGAAAAAAAAACGATATATGCCTTCGTTTCCATCCCAATTGCACCGAATTGGTATTCGACATTCACTAAATTTTGAGTTCCGTTCGAATTTGAGAATTCCGGAAATGTTGCAATTCAACAATTAATCACCCATGTAGAAGTAAGTCTACGTAGACTTAAAAGAGAGCTGCAACAAAATCCTACCGCCAAAAACTTTTTTGCGAAGAATTCATCGTAGTCGGCAGGATTCGAACCTGCGCGGGAATAACCCAATGGATTTCAAGTCCATCGCCTTAACCACTCGGCCACGACTACCCGTTCGGAGCAAAGATTTGCCTTTGTAGGTATTACCGAAAAGTATCTAAAACTCTCTCACCAACGCGTTCGAAAGAATAGATTAAAAATTTCGGCAAATTTTCCTTTCGATCCGGTGAACGAGTGTCTCCGCAAACAAAATAAAAAAATTAAAAACATTGGCGTAGTTGCGAGCCCGCCAGGATTCGAACCTGGAATCTCCTGATCCGTAGTCAGGCGCGTTGTCCGTTGCGCCACGGGCCCGACGTTCCGCGTCATTCGTAATGCTTTGCAGTTTCTTTCCATTCCTTACTGTCGACGTCACATGTTCAAAAAGATTCTGCTCCCGCCCGAACAGGGACTCGAACCCTGGACCGTTAGGTTAAAAGCCTAACGCTCTACCGACTGAGCTATCCGGGCTCGTACGCTCTACTCTGTGAAACTTCCAGTTTTCCTTCCCTTATGCTTCGTCTTAAACATCGCACAGCATGAGGTAACGTAATCAAAGTAAACACGATTTGCCCTCCCACGTCTCTCGTGTCTCTTTGGCAACAAGTCGCAACGGGAACATTTTAAGACAAATCTTCGTTCAAACGCCGACTCGCTCCTGTAAAAAATGTCGCCCAACGTGGGGCTCGAACCCACGACCCTGAGATTAAGAGTCTCATGCTCTACCGACTGAGCTAGCCGGGCTGCCAACGATCTCGGATTGCAGTTAACGTGTCAAAAACTATATCCGTTATAATATCGCATTTTCTCGCTAAAGTCGATCGGTCGCTTTTTTATATATATCTGGAACGCAATACACTACACGTGGAATTCCTGAAACTGACTGGTGTAGTCATGGCCGAGTGGTTAAGGCGATGGACTAGAAATCCATTGGGATCTTCCCGCGTAGGTTCGAATCCTACTGACTACGTACTTGCACCAAAGGTATCAGCTTTTTACTTCGTTCTGAAATCGCGTTTTTTCATATCTCGAATGGAAGTTTTAGTTACATTTACGTCCGCATTTTATGCTACACTACGCTTGTTTTGTGTAAGACGTCGTTTTTCGGAGGGTCATCAGATGAAGAGGACGACAACTTCAATCCCATGCTCGCCATATAATTCCAAGACAAGTCTTGTTATTTTTTTCGAAAAGAGAGGCCAAGATTTCTAGTCCAGAAATTTCGCGAAGTCCGGAAATTCGCGATATATTTGAAAAAAAAAACGATATATGCCTTCGTTTCCATCCCAATTGCACCGAATTGGTATTCGACATTCACTAAATTTTGAGTTCCGTTCGAATTTGAGAATTCCGGAAATGTTGCAATTCAACAATTAATCACCCATGTAGAAGTAAGTCTACGTAGACTTAAAAGAGAGCAGCAACAAAATCCTACCGCCAAAAACTTTTTTGCGAAGAATTCATCGTAGTCGGCAGGATTCGAACCTGCGCGGGAATAACCCAATGGATTTCAAGTCCATCGCCTTAACCACTCGGCGACGACTACCCGTTCGGAGCAAAGATTTGCCTTTGTAGGTATTACCGAAAAGTATCTAAAACTCTCTCACCAACGCGTTCGAAAGAATAGATTAAAAATTTCGGCAAATTTTCCTTTCGATCCGGTGAACGAGTGTCTCTGCAAACAAAATAAAAAAATTAAAAACATTGGCGTAGTTGCGAGCCCGCCAGGATTCGAACCTGGAATCTCCTGATCCGTAGTCAGGCGCGTTGTCCGTTGCGCCACGGGCCCGACGTTCCGCGTCATTCGTAATGCTTTGCAGTTTCTTTCCATTCCTTACTGTCGACGTCACATGTTCAAAAAGATTCTGCTCCCGCCCGAACAGGGACTCGAACCCTGGACCGTTAGGTTAAAAGCCTAACGCTCTACCGACTGAGCTATCCGGGCTCGTACGCTCTACTCTGTGAAACTTCCAGTTTTCCTTCCCTTATGCTTCGTCTTAAACATCGCACAGCATGAGGTAACGTAATCAAAGTAAACACGATTTGCCCTCCCACGTCTCTCGTGTCTCTTTGGCAACAAGTCGCAATGGGAACATTTTAAGACAAATCTTCGTTCAAACGCCGACTCGCTCCTGTAAAAAATGTCGCCCAACGTGGGGCTCGAACCCACGACCCTAAGATTAAGAGTCTCATGCTCTACCGACTGAGCTAGCCGGGCTGCCAACGATCTCGGATTGCAGTTAACGTGTCAAAAACTATATCCGTTATAATATCGCATTTTCTCGCTAAAGTCGATCGGTCGCTTTTTTATATATATCTGGAATGCAATACACTACACGTGGAATTCCTGAAACTGACTGGTGTAGTCATGGCCGAGTGGTTAAGGCGATGGACTAGAAATCCATTGGGATCTTCCCGCGTAGGTTCGAATCCTACTGACTACGTACTTGCACCAAAGGTATCAGCTTTTTACTTCGTTCTGAAATCGCGTTTTTTCATATCTCGAATGGAAGTTTTAGTTACATTTACGTCCGCATTTTATGCTACACTACGCTTGTTTTGTGTAAGACGTCGTTTTTCGGAGGGTCATCAGATGAAGAGGACGACAACTTCAATCCCATGCTCGCCATATAATTCCAAGACAAGTCTTGTTATTTTTTTCGAAAAGAGAGGCCAAGATTTCTAGTCCAGAAATTTCGCGAAGTCCGGCAATTCGCGATATATTTGAAAAAAAAACGATATATGCCTTCGTTTCCATCCCAATTGCACCGAATTGGTATTCGACATTCACTAAATTTTGAGTTCCGTTCGAATTTGAGAATTCCGGAAATGTTGCAATTCAACAATTAATCACCCATGTAGAAGTAA
>NC_079159.1:93994555-93997055 GCF_947563725.1 Argiope bruennichi | reverse complement strand
TTTTGTGTAAGACGTCGTTTTTCGGAGGGTCATCAGATGAAGAGGACGACAACTTCAATCCCATGCTCGCCATATAATTCCAAGACAAGTCTTGTTATTTTTTTCGAAAAGAGAGGCCAAGATTTCTAGTCCAGAAATTTCGCGAAGTCCGGAAATTCGCGATATATTTGAAAAAAAAACGATATATGCCTTCGTTTCCATCCCAATTGCACCGAATTGGTATTCGACATTCACTAAATTTTGAGTTCCGTTCGAATTTGAGAATTCCGGAAATGTTGCAATTCAACAATTAATCACCCATGTAGAAGTAAGTCTACGTAGACTTAAAAGAGAGCTGCAACAAAATCCTACCGCCAAAAACTTTTTTGCGAAGAATTCATCGTAGTCGGCAGGATTCGAACCTGCGCGGGAATAACCCAATGGATTTCAAGTCCATCGCCTTAACCACTCGGCCACGACTACCCGTTCGGAGCAAAGATTTGCCTTTGTAGGTATTACCGAAAAGTATCTAAAACTCTCTCACCAACGCGTTCGAAAGAATAGATTAAAAATTTCGGCAAATTTTCCTTTCGATCCGGTGAACGAGTGTCTCCGCAAACAAAATAAAAAAATTAAAAACATTGGCGTAGTTGCGAGCCCGCCAGGATTCGAACCTGGAATCTCCTGATCCGTAGTCAGGCGCGTTGTCCGTTGCGCCACGGGCCCGACGTTCCGCGTCATTCGTAATGCTTTGCAGTTTCTTTCCATTCCTTACTGTCGACGTCACATGTTCAAAAAGATTCTGCTCCCGCCCGAACAGGGACTCGAACCCTGGACCGTTAGGTTAAAAGCCTAACGCTCTACCGACTGAGCTATCCGGGCTCGTACGCTCTACTCTGTGAAACTTCCAGTTTTCCTTCCCTTATGCTTCGTCTTAAACATCGCACAGCATGAGGTAACGTAATCAAAGTAAACACGATTTGCCCTCCCACGTCTCTCGTGTCTCTTTGGCAACAAGTCGCAACGGGAACATTTTAAGACAAATCTTCGTTCAAACGCCGACTCGCTCCTGTAAAAAATGTCGCCCAACGTGGGGCTCGAACCCACGACCCTGAGATTAAGAGTCTCATGCTCTACCGACTGAGCTAGCCGGGCTGCCAACGATCTCGGATTGCAGTTAACGTGTCAAAAACTATATCCGTTATAATATCGCATTTTCTCGCTAAAGTCGATCGGTCGCTTTTTTATATATATCTGGAATGCAATACACTACACGTGGAATTCCTGAAACTGACTGGTGTAGTCATGGCCGAGTGGTTAAGGCGATGGACTAGAAATCCATTGGGATCTTCCCGCGTAGGTTCGAATCCTACTGACTACGTACTTGCACCAAAGGTATCAGCTTTTTACTTCGTTCTGAAATCGCGTTTTTTCATATCTCGAATGGAAGTTTTAGTTACATTTACGTCCGCATTTTATGCTACACTACGCTTGTTTTGTGTAAGACGTCGTTTTTCGGAGGGTCATCAGATGAAGAGGACGACAACTTCAATCCCATGCTCGCCATATAATTCCAAGACAAGTCTTGTTATTTTTTTCGAAAAGAGAGGCCAAGATTTCTAGTCCAGAAATTTCGCGAAGTCCGGAAATTCGCGATATATTTGAAAAAAAAACGATATATGCCTTCGTTTCCATCCCAATTGCACCGAATTGGTATTCGACATTCACTAAATTTTGAGTTCCGTTCGAATTTGAGAATTCCGGAAATGTTGCAATTCAACAATTAATCACCCATGTAGAAGTAAGTCTACGTAGACTTAAAAGAGAGCTGCAACAAAATCCTACCGCCAAAAACTTTTTTGCGAAGAATTCATCGTAGTCGGCAGGATTCGAACCTGCGCGGGAATAACCCAATGGATTTCAAGTCCATCGCCTTAACCACTCGGCGACGACTACCCGTTCGGAGCAAAGATTTGCCTTTGTAGGTATTACCGAAAAGTATCTAAAACTCTCTCACCAACGCGTTCGAAAGAATAGATTAAAAATTTCGGCAAATTTTCCTTTCGATCCGGTGAACGAGTGTCTCTGCAAACAAAATAAAAAAATTAAAAACATTGGCGTAGTTGCGAGCCCGCCAGGATTCGAACCTGGAATCTCCTGATCCGTAGTCAGGCGCGTTGTCCGTTGCGCCACGGGCCCGACGTTCCGCGTCATTCGTAATGCTTTGCAGTTTCTTTCCATTCCTTACTGTCGACGTCACATGTTCAAAAAGATTCTGCTCCCGCCCGAACAGGGACTCGAACCCTGGACCGTTAGGTTAAAAGCCTAACGCTCTACCGACTGAGCTATCCGGGCTCGTACGCTCTACTCTGTGAAACTTCCAGTTTTCCTTCCCTTATGCTTCGTCTTAAACATCGCACAGCATGAGGTAACGTAATCAAAGTAAACACGATTTGCCCTCCCACGTCTCTCGTGTCTCTTTGGCAACAAGTCGCAATGGGAACATTTTAAGACAAATCTT
>NC_079159.1:93989555-93992055 GCF_947563725.1 Argiope bruennichi | reverse complement strand
AGTGTCTCTGCAAACAACATAAAAAAATTTAAAACATTGGCGTAGGTGCGAGCCCGCCAGGATTCGAACCTGGAATCTCCTGATCCGTAGTCAGGCGCGTTGTCCGTTGCGCCACGGGCCCGACGTTCCGCGTCATTCGTAATGCTTTGCAGTTTCTTTCCATTCCTTACTGTCGACGTCACATGTTCAAAAAGATTCTGCTCCCGCCCGAACAGGGACTCGAACCCTGGACCGTTAGGTTAAAAGCCTAACGCTCTACCGACTGAGCTATCCGGGCTCGTACGCTCTACTCTGTGAAACTTCCAGTTTTCCTTCCATTATGCTTCGTCTTAAACATCGCACAGCATGAGGTAACGTAATCAAAGTAAACACGATTTGCCCTCCCACGTCTCTCGTGTCTCTTTGGCAACAAGTCGCAACGGGAACATTTTAAGACAAATCTTCGTTCAAACACCGACTCGCTCCTGTAACAAATGTCGCCCAACGTGGGGCTCGAACCCACGACCCTGAGATTAAGAGTCTCATGCTCTACCGACTGAGCTAGCCGGGCTGCCAACGATCTCGGATTGCAGTTAACGTGCCAAAAACTATATCCGTTATAATATCGCATTTTCTCGCTAAAGTCGATCGGTCGCTTTTTTATATATATCTGGAATGCAATACACTACACGTGGAATTCCAGAAACTGACTGGTGTAGTCATGGCCGAGTGGTTAAGGCGATGGACTAGAAATCCATTGGGATCTTCCCGCGTAGGTTCGAATCCTACTGACTACGTACTTGCACCAAAGGTATCAGCTTTTTACTTCGTTCTGAAATCGCGTTTTTTCATATCTCGAATGGAAGTTTTAGTTACATTTACGTCCGCATTTTATGCTACACTACGCTTGTTTTGTGTAAGACGTCGTTTTTCGGAGGGTCATCAGATGAAGAGGACGACAACTTCAATCCCATGCTCGCCATATAATTCCAAGACAAGTCTTGTTATTTTTTTCGAAAAGAGAGGCCAAGATTTCTAGTCCAGAAATTTCGCGAAGTCCGGAAATTCGCGATATATTTGAAAAAAAAAACGATATATGCCTTCGTTTCCATCCCAATTGCACCGAATTGGTATTCGACATTCACTAAATTTTGAGTTCCGTTCGAATTTGAGAATTCCGGAAATGTTGCAATTCAACAATTAATCACCCATGTAGAAGTAAGTCTACGTAGACTTAAAAGAGAGCTGCAACAAAATCCTACCGCCAAAAACTTTTTTGCGAAGAATTCATCGTAGTCGGCAGGATTCGAACCTGCGCGGGAATAACCCAATGGATTTCAAGTCCATCGCCTTAACCAGTCGGCCACGACTACCCGTTCGGAGCAAACATTTGCCTTTGTAGGTATTACCGAAAAGTATCTAAAACTCTCTCACCAACGCGTTCGAAAGAATAGATTAAAAATTTCGGCAAATTTTCCTTTCGATCCGGTGAACGAGTGTCTCTGCAAACAAAATAAAAAAATTTAAAACATTGGCGTAGTTGCGAGCCCGCCAGGATTCGAACCTGGAATCTCCTGATCCGTAGTCAGGCGCGTTGTCCGTTGCGCCACGGGCCCGACGTTCCGCGTCATTCGTAATGCTTTGCAGTTTCTTTCCATTCCTTACTGTCGACGTCACATGTTCAAAAAGATTCTGCTCCCGCCCGAACAGGGACTCGAACCCTGGACCGTTAGGTTAAAAGCCTAACGCTCTACCGACTGCGCTATCCGGGCTCGTACGCTCTACTCTGTGAAACTTCCAGTTTTCCTTCCCTTATGCTTCGTCTTAAACATCGCACAGCATGAGGTAACGTAATCAAAGTAAACACGATTTGTCCTCCCACGTCTCTCGTGTCTCTTTGGCAACAAGTCGCAACGGGAACATTTTAAGACAAATCTTCGTTCAAACGGCGACTCGCTCCTGTAAAAAATGTCGCCCAACGTGGGGCTCGAACCCACGACCCTGAGATTAAGAGTCTCATGCTCTACCGACTGAGCTAGCCGGGCTGCCAACGATCTCGGATTGCAGTTAACGTGTCAAAAACTATATCCGTTATAATATCGCATTTTCTCGCTAAAGTCGATCGGTCGCTTTTTTATATATATCTGGAATGCAATACACTACACGTGGAATTCCTGAAACTGACTGGTGTAGTCATGGCCGAGTGGTTAAGGCGATAGACTAGAAATCCATTGGGATCTTTCCGCGTAGGTTCGAATCCTACTGACTACGTACTTGCACCAAAGGTATCAGCTTTTTACTTCGTTCTGAAATCGCGTTTTTTCATATCTCGAATGGAAGTTTTAGTTACATTTACGTCCGCATTTTATGCTACACTACGCTTGTTTTGTGTAAGACGTCGTTTTTCGGAGGGTCATCAGATGAAGAGGACGACAACTTCAATCCCATGCTCGCCATATAATTCCAAAACAAGTCTTGTTATTTTTTTCGAAAAGAGAGGCCAAGATTTCTAGTCCAGAAA
>NC_079159.1:93979555-93982055 GCF_947563725.1 Argiope bruennichi | reverse complement strand
ATGTTGCAATTCAACAATTAATCACCCATTTAGAAGTAAGTCTACGTAGACTTAAAAGAGAGCTGCAACAAAATCCTACCGCCAAAAACTTTTTTGCGAAGAATTCATCGTAGTCGGCAGGATTCGAACCTGCGCGGGAATAACCCAATGGATTTCAAGTCCATCGCCTTAACCACTCGGCCACGACTACCCGTTCGGAGCAAAGATTTGCCTTTGTAGGTATTACCGAAAAGTATCTAAAACTCTCTCACCAACGCGTTCGAAAGAATAGATTAAAAATTTCGGCAAATTTTCCTTTCGATCCGGTGAACGAGTGTCTCTGCAAACAAAATAAAAAAATTAAAAACATTGGCGTAGTTGGAGCCCGCCAGGATTCGAACCTGGAATCTCCTGATCCGTAGTCAGGCGCGTTGTCCGTTGCGCCACGGGCCCGACGTTCCGCGTCATTCGTAATGCTTTGCAGTTTCTTTCCATTCCTTACTGTCGACGTCACATGTTCAAAAAGATTCTGCTCCCGCCCGAACAGGGACTCGAACCCTGGACCGTTAGGTTAAAAGCCTAACGCTCTACCGACTGAGCTATCCGGGCTCGTACGCTCTACTCTGTGAAACTTCCAGTTTTCCTTCCCTTATGCTTCGTCTTTAACATCGCACAGCATGAGGTAACGTAATCAAAGTAAACACGATTTGCCCTCCCACGTCTCTCGTGTCTCTTTGGCAACAAGTCGCAAAGGGAACATTTTAAGACAAATCTTCGTTCAAACGCCGACTCGCTCCTGTAAAAAATGTCGCCCAACGTGGGGCTCGAACCCACGACCCTGAGATTAAGAGTCTCATGCTCTACCGACTGAGCTAGCCGGGCTGCCAACGATCTCGGATTGCAGTTAACGTGTCAAAAACTATATCCGTTATAATATCGCATTTTCTCGCTAAAGTCGATCGGTCGCTTTTTTATATATATCTGGAATGCAATACACTACACGTGGAATTCCTGAAATTCACTGGTGTAGTCATGGCCGAGTGGTTAAGGCGATGGACTAGAAATCCATTGGGATCTTTCCGCGTAGGTTCGAATCCTACCGACTACGTACTTGCACCAAAGGTATCAGCTTTTTACTTCGTTCTTAAATCGCGTTTTTTCATATCTCGAATGGAAGTTTTAGTTACATTTACGTCCGCATTTTATGCTACACTACGCTTGTTTTGTGTAAGACGTCGTTTTTCGGAGGGTCATCAGATGAAGAGGACGACAACTTCAATCCCATGCTCGCCATATAATTCCAAGACAAGTCTTGTTATTTTTTTCGAAAAGAGAGGCCAAGATTTCTAGTCCAGAAATTTCGCGAAGTCCGGAAATTCGCGATATATTTGAAAAAAAACGATATATGCCTTCGTTTCCATCCCAATTGCACCGAATTGGTATTCGACATTCACTAAATTTTGAGTTCCGTTCGAATTTGAGAATTCCGGAAATGTTGCAATTCAACAATTAATCACCCATGTAGAAGTAAGTCTACGTAGACTTAAAAGAGAGCTGCAACAAAATCCTACCGCCAAAAACTTTTTTGCGAAGAATTCATCGTAGTCGGCAGGATTCGAACCTGCGCGGGAATAACCCAATGGATTTCAAGTCCATCGCCTTAACCACTCGGCCACGTCTACCCGTTCGGAGCAAAGATTTGCCTTTGTAGGTATTACCGAAAAGTATCTAAAACTCTCTCACCAACGCGTTCGAAAGAATAGATTAAAAATTTCGGCAAATTTTCCTTTCGATCCGGTGAACGAGTGTCTCTGCAAACAAAATAAAAAAATTAAAAACATTGGCGTAGTTGGAGCCCGCCAGGATTCGAACCTGGAATCTCCTGATCCGTAGTCAGGCGCGTTGTCCGTTGCGCCACGGGCCCGACGTTCCGCGTCATTCGTAATGCTTTGCAGTTTCTTTCCATTCCTTACTGTCGACGTCACATGTTCAAAAAGATTCTGCTCCCGCCCGAACAGGGACTCGAACCCTGGACCGTTAGGTTAAAAGCCTAACGCTCTACCGACTGAGCTATCCGGGCTCGTACGCTCTACTCTGTGAAACTTCCAGTTTTCCTTCCCTTATGCTTCGTCTTAAACATCGCACAGCATGAGGTAACGTAATCAAAGTAAACACGATTTGCCCTCCCACGTCTCTCGTGTCTCTTTGGCAACAAGTCGCAAAGGGAACATTTTAAGACAAATCTTCGTTCAAACGCCGACTCGCTCCTGTAAAAAATGTCGCCCAACGTGGGGCTTGTACCCACGACCCTGAGATTAAGAGTCTCATGCTCTACCGACTGAGCTAGCCGGGCTGCCAACGATCTCGGATTGCAGTTAACGTGTCAAAAACTATATCCGTTATAATATCGCATTTTCTCGCTAAAGTCGATCGGTCGCTTTTTTATATATATCTGGAATGCAATACACTACACGTGGAATTCCTGAAACTGACTGGTGTAGTCATGGCCGAGTGGTTAAGG
>NC_079159.1:93957055-93959555 GCF_947563725.1 Argiope bruennichi | reverse complement strand
GCGCCACGGGCCCGACGTTCCGCGTCATTCGTAATGCTTTGCAGTTTCTTTCCATTCCTTACTGTCGACGTCACATGTTCAAAAAGATTCTGCTCCCGCCCGAACAGGAACTCGAACCCTGGACCGTTAGGTTAAAAGCCTAACGCTCTACCGACTGAGCTATCCGGGCTCGTACGCTCTACTCTGTGAAACTTCCAGTTTTCCTTCCCTTATGCTTCGTCTTAAACATCGCACAGCATGAGGTAACGTAATCAAAGTAAACACGATTTGCCCTCCCACGTCTCTCGTGTCTCTTTGGCAACAAGTCGCAACGGGAACATTTTAAGACAAATCTTCGTTCAAACGCCGACTCGCTCCTGTAAAAAATGTCGCCCAACGTGGGGCTCGAACCCACGATCCTGAGATTAAGAGTCTCATGCTCTACCGACTGAGCTAGCCGGGCTGCCAACGATCTCGGATTGCAGTTAACGTGTCAAAAACTATATCCGTTATAATATCGCATTTTCTCGCTAAAGTCGATCGGTCGCTTTTTTATATATATCTGGAATGCAATACACTACACGTGGAATTCCTGAAACTGACTGGTGTAGTCATGGCCGAGTGGTTAAGGCGATGGACTAGAAATCCATTGGGATCTTCCCGCGTAGGTTCGAATCCTACTGACTACGTACTTGCACCAAAGGTATCAGCTTTTTACTTCGTTCTGAAATCGCGTTTTTTCATATCTCGAATGGAAGTTTTAGTTACATTTACGTCCGCATTTTATGCTACACTACGCTTGTTTTGTGTAAGACGTCGTTTTTCGGAGGGTCATCAGATGAAGAGGACGACAACTTCAATCCCATGCTCGCCATATAATTCCAAGACAAGTCTTGTTATTTTTTTCGAAAAGAGAGGCCAAGATTTCTAGTCCAGAAATTTCGCGAAGTCCGGAAATTCGCGATATATTTGAAAAAAAAAACGATATATGCCTTCGTTTCCATCCCAATTGCACCGAATTGGTATTCGACATTCACTAAATTTTGAGTTCCGTTCGAATTTGAGAATTCCGGAAATGTTGCAATTCAACAATTAATCACCCATGTAGAAGTAAGTCTACGTAGACTTAAAAGAGAGCAGCAACAAAATCCTACCGCCAAAAACTTTTTTGCGAAGAATTCATCGTAGTCGGCAGGATTCGAACCTGCGCGGGAATAACCCAATGGATTTCAAGTCCATCGCCTTAACCACTCGGCCACGACTACCCGTTCGGAGCAAAGATTTGCCTTTGTAGGTATTACCGAAAAGTATCTAAAACTCTCTCACCAACGCGTTCGAAAGAATAGATTAAAAATTTCGGCAAATTTTCCTTTCGATCCGGTGAACGAGTGTCTCTGCAAACAAAATAAAAAAATTAAAAACATTGGCGTAGTTGCGAGCCCGCCAGGATTCGAACCTGGAATCTCCTGATCCGTAGTCAGGCGCGTTGTCCATTGCGCCACGGGCCCGACGTTCCGCGTCATTCGTAATGCTTTGCAGTTTCTTTCCATTCCTTACTGTCGACGTCACATGTTCAAAAAGATTCTGCTCCCGCCCGAACAGGGACTCGAACCCTGGACCGTTAGGTTAAAAGCCTAACGCTCTACCGACTGAGCTATCCGGGCTCGTACGCTCAACTCTGTGAAACTTCCAGTTTTCCTTCCCTTATGCTTCGTCTTAAACATCGCACAGCATGAGGTAACGTAATCAAAGTAAACACGATTTGCCCTCCCACGTCTCTCGTGTCTCTTTGGCAACAAGTCGCAACGGGAACATTTTAAGACAAATCTTCGTTCAAACGCCGACTCGCTCCTGTAAAAAATGTCGCCCAACGTGGGGCTCGAACCCACGATCCTGAGATTAAGAGTCTCATGCTCTACCGACTGAGCTAGCCGGGCTGCCAACGATCTCGGATTGCAGTTAACGTGCAAAAACTATATCCGTTATAATATCGCATTTTCTCGCTAAAGTCGATCGGTCGCTTTTTTATATATATCTGGAATGCAATACACTACACGTGGAATTCCTGAAACTGACTGGTGTAGTCATGGCCGAGTGGTTAAGGCGATGGACTAGAAATCCATTGGGATCTTCCCGCGTAGGTTCGAATCCTACTGACTACGTACTTGCACCAAAGGTATCAGCTTTTTACTTCGTTCTCAAATCGCGTTTTTTCATATCTCGAATGGAAGTTTTAGTTACATTTACGTCCGCATTTTATGCTACACTACGCTTGTTTTGTGTAAGACGTCGTTTTTCGGAGGGTCATCAGATGAAGAGGACGACAACTTCAATCCCATGCTCGCCATATAATTCCAAGACAAGTCTTGTTATTTTTTTCGAAAAGAGAGGCCAAGATTTCTAGTCCAGAAATTTCGCGAAGTCCGGAAATTCGCGATATATTTGAAAAAAAAACGATATATGCCTTCGTTTCCATCCCAATTGCACCGAATTGGTATTCGACATTTACTAAATTTTGAGT
>NC_079159.1:93934555-93937055 GCF_947563725.1 Argiope bruennichi | reverse complement strand
ATGCTCTACCGACTGAGCTAGTCGGGCTGCCAACGATCTCGGATTGCAGTTAACGTGCAAAAACTATATCCGTTATAATATCGCATTTTCTCGCTAAAGTCGATCGGTCGCTTTTTTATATATATCTGGAATGCAATACACTACACGTGGAATTCCTGAAACTGACTGGTGTAGTCATGGCCGAGTGGTTAAGGCGATGGACTAGAAATCTATTGGGATCTTCCCGCGTAGGTTCGAATCCTACTGACTACGTACTTGCACCAAAGGTATCAGCTTTTTACTTCGTTCTGAAATCGCGTTTTTTCATATCTCGAATGGAAGTTTTAGTTACATTTACGTCCGCATTTTATGCTACACTACGCTTGTTTTGTGTAAGACGTCGTTTTTCGGAGGGTCATCAGATGAAGAGGACGATAACTTCAATCCCATGCTCGCCATATAATTCCAAGACAAGTCTTGTTATTTTTTTCGAAAAGAGAGGCCAAGATTTCTAGTCCAGAAATTTCGCGAAGTCCGGAAATTCGCGATATATTTGAAAAAAAACGATATATGCCTTCGTTTCCATCCCAATTGCACCGAATTGGTATTCGACATTCACTAAATTTTGAGTTCCGTTCGAATTTGAGAATTCCGGAAATGTTGCAATTCAACAATTAATCACCCATGTAGAAGTAAGTCTACGTAGACTTAAAAGAGAGCAGCAACAAAATCCTACCGCCAAAAACTTTTTTGCGAAGAATTCATCGTAGTCGGCAGGATTCGAACCTGCGCGGGAATAACCCAATGGATTTCAAGTCCATCGCCTTAACCACTCGGCCACGACTACCCGTTCGGAGCAAAGATTTGCCTTTGTAGGTATTACCGAAAAGTATCTAAAACTCTCTCACCAACGCGTTCGAAAGAATAGATTAAAAATTTCGGCAAATTTTCCTTTCGATCCGGTGAACGAGTGTCTCTGCAAACAAAATAAAAAAATTAAAAACATTGGCGTAGTTGCGAGCTCGCCAGGATTCGAACCTGGAATCTCCTGATCCGTAGTCAGGCGCGTTGTCCATTGCGCCACGGGCCCGACGTTCCGCGTCATTCGTAATGCTTTGCAGTTTCTTTCCATTCCTTACTGTCGACGTCACATGTTCAAAAAGATTCTGCTCCCGCCCGAACAGGGACTCGAACCCTGGACCGTTAGGTTAAAAGCCTAACGCTCTACCGACTGAGCTATCCGGGCTCGTACGCTCAACTCTGTGAAACTTCCAGTTTTCCTTCCCTTATGCTTCGTCTTAAACATCGCACAGCATGAGGTAACGTAATCAAAGTAAACACGATTTGCCCTCCCACGTCTCTCGTGTCTCTTTGGCAACAAGTCGCAACGGGAACATTTTAAGACAAATCTTCGTTCAAACGCCGACTCGCTCCTGTAAAAAATGTCGCCCAACGTGAGGCTCGAACCCACGACCCTGAGATTAAGAGTCTCATGCTCTACCGACTGAGCTAGCCGGGCTGCCAACGATCTCGGATTGCAGTTAACGTGTCAAAAACTATATCCGTTATAATATCGCATTTTCTCGCTAAAGTCGATCGGTCGTTTTTTTATATATATCTGGAATGCAATACACTACACGTGGAATTCCTGAAACTGACTGGTGTAGTCATGGCCGAGTGGTTAAGGCGATGGACTAGAAATCCATTGGGATCTTCCCGCGTAGGTTCGAATCCTACTGACTACGTACTTGCACCAAAGGTATCAGCTTTTTACTTCGTTCTGAAATCGCGTTTTTTCATATCTCAAATGGAAGTTTTAGTTACATTTACGTCCGCATTTTATGCTACACTACGCTTGTTTTGTGTAAGACGTCGTTTTTCGGAGGGTCATCAGATGAAGAGGACGACAACTTCAATCCCATGCTCGCCATATAATTCCAAGACAAGTCTTGTTATTTTTTTCGAAAAGAGAGGCCAAGATTTCTAGTTCAGAAATTTCGCGAAGTCCGGAAATTCGCGATATATTTGAAAAAAAAACGATATATGCCTTCGTTTCCATCCCAATTGCACCGAATTGGTATTCGACATTCACTAAATTTTGAGTTCCGTTCGAATTTGAGAATTCCGGAAATGTTGCAATTCAACAATTAATCACCCATGTAGAAGTAAGTCTACGTAGACTTAAAAGAGAGCTGCAACAAAATCCTACCGCCAAAAACTTTTTTGCGAAGAATTCATCGTAGTCGGCAGGATTCGAACCTGCGCGGGAATAACCCAATGGATTTCAAGTCCATCGCCTTAACCACTCGGCCACGACTACCCGTTCGGAGCAAAGATTTGCCTTTGTAGGTATTACCGAAAAGTATCTAAAACTCTCTCACCAACGCGTTCGAAAGAATAGATTAAAAATTTCGGCAAATTTTCCTTTCGATCCGGTGAACGAGTGTCTCTGCAAACAAAATAAAAAAATTAAAAACATTGGCGTAGTTGCGAGCCCGCCAGGATTCGAACCTGGAATCTC
>NC_079159.1:93912055-93914555 GCF_947563725.1 Argiope bruennichi | reverse complement strand
AAGAGGACGACAACTTCAATCCCATGCTCGCCATATAATTCCAAGACAAGTCTTGTTATTTTTTTCGAAAAGAGAGGCCAAGATTTCTAGTCCAGAAATTTCGCGAAGTCCGGAAATTCGCGATATATTTGAAAAAAAAACGATATATGCCTTCGTTTCCATCCCAATTGCACCGAATTGGTATTCGACATTCACTAAATTTTGAGTTCCGTTCGAATTTGAGAATTCCGGAAATGTTGCAATTCAACAATTAATCACCCATGTAGAAGTAAGTCTACGTAGACTTAAAAGAGAGCAGCAACAAAATCCTACCGCCAAAAACTTTTTTGCGAAAAATTCATCGTAGTCGGCAGGATTCGAACCTGCGCGGGAATAACCCAATGGATTTCAAGTCCATCGCCTTAACCACTCGGCCACGACTACCCGTTCGGAGCAAAGATTTGCCTTTGTAGGTATTACCGAAAAGTATCTAAAACTCTCTCACCAACGCGTTCGAAAGAATAGATTAAAAATTTCGGCAAATTTTCCTTTCGATCCGGTGAACGAGTGTCTCTGCAAACAAAATAAAAAAATTAAAAACATTGGCGTAGTTGCGAGCCCGCCAGGATTCGAACCTGGAATCTCCTGATCCGTAGTCAGGCGCGTTGTCCATTGCGCCACGGGCCCGACGTTCCGCGTCATTCGTAATGCTTTGCAGTTTCTTTCCATTCCTTACTGTCGACGTCACATGTTCAAAAAGATTCTGCTCCCGCCCGAACAGGGACTCGAACCCTGGACCGTTAGGTTAAAAGCCTAACGCTCTACCGACTGAGCTATCCGGGCTCGTACGCTCAACTCTGTGAAACTTAGAGTTTTCCTTCCCTTATGCTTCGTCTTAAACATCGCACGGCATGAGGTAACGTAATCAAAGTAAACACGATTTGCCCTCCCACGTCTCTCGTGTCTCTTTGGCAACAAGTCGCAACGGGAACATTTTAAGACAAATCTTCGTTCAAACGCCGACTCGCTCCTGTAAAAAATGTCGCCCAACGTGGGGCTCGAACCCACGACCCTGAGATTAAGAGTCTCATGCTCTACCGACTGAGCTAGCCGGGCTGCCAACGATCTCGGATTGCAGTTAACGTGTCAAAAACTATATCCGTTATAATATCGCATTTTCTCGCTAAAGTCGATCGGTCGCTTTTTTATATATATCTGGAATGCAATACACTACACGTGGAATTCCTGAAACTGACTGGTGTAGTCATGGCCGAGTGGTTAAGGCGATGGACTAGAAATCCATTGGAATCTTCCCGCGTAGGTTCGAATCCTACTGACTACGTACTTGCACCAAAGGTATCAGCTTTTTACTTCGTTCTGAAATCGCGTTTTTTCATATCTCGAATGGAAGTTTTAGTTACATTTACGTCCGCATTTTATGCTACACTACGCTTGTTTTGTGTAAGACGTCGTTTTTCGGAGGGTCATCAGATGAAGAGGACGACAACTTCAATCCCATGCTCGCCATATAATTCCAAGACAAGTCTTGTTATTTTTTTCGAAAAGAGAGGCCAAGATTTCTAGTCCAGAAATTTCGCGAAGTCCGGAAATTCGCGATATATTTGAAAAAAAAACGATATATGCCTTCGTTTCCATCCCAATTGCACCGAATTGGTATTCGACATTCACTAAATTTTGAGTTCCGTTCGAATTTGAGAATTCCGGAAATGTTGCAATTCAACAATTAATCACCCATGTAGAAGTAAGTCTACGTAGACTTAAAAGAGAGCAGCAACAAAATCCTACCGCCAAAAACTTTTTTGCGAAGAATTCATCGTAGTCGGCAGGATTCGAACCTGCGCGGGAATAACCCAATGGATTTCAAGTCCATCGCCTTAACCACTCGGCCACGACTACCCGTTCGGAGCAAAGATTTGCCTTTGTAGGTATTACCGAAAAGTATCTAAAACTCTCTCACCAACGCGTTCGAAAGAATAGATTAAAAATTTCGGCAAATTTTCCTTTCGATCCGGTGAACGAGTGTCTCTGTAAACAAAATAAAAAAATTAAAAACATTGGCGTAGTTGCGAGCCCGCCAGGATTCGAACCTGGAATCTCCTGATCCGTAGTCAGGCGCGTTGTCCATTGCGCCACGGGCCCGACGTTCCGCGTCATTCGTAATGCTTTGCAGTTTCTTTCCATTCCTTACTGTCGACGTCACATGTTCAAAAAGATTCTGCTCCCGCCCGAACAGGGACTCGAACCCTGGACCGTTAGGTTAAAAGCCTAACGCTCTACCGACTGAGCTATCCGGGCTCGTACGCTCAACTCTGTGAAACTTAGAGTTTTCCTTCCCTTATGCTTCGTCTTAAACATCGCACGGCATGAGGTAACGTAATCAAAGTAAACACGATTTGCCCTCCCACGTCTCTCGTGTCTCTTTGGCAACAAGTCGCAACGGGAACATTTTAAGACAAATCTTCGTTCAAACGCCGACTCGCTCCTGTAAAAAATGTCGCCC
>NC_079159.1:93882055-93884555 GCF_947563725.1 Argiope bruennichi | reverse complement strand
AACGAGTGTCTCTGCAAACAAAATAAAAAAATTAAAAACATTGGCGTAGTTGCGAGCCCGCCAGGATTCGAACCTGGAATCTCCTGATCCGTAGTCAGGCGCGTTGTCCGTTGCGCCACGGGCCAGACGTTCCGCGTCATTCGTAATGCTTTGCAGTTTCTTTCCATTCCTTACTGTCGACGTCACATGTTCAAAAAGATTCTGCTCCCGCCCGAACAGGGACTCGAACCCTGGACCGTTAGGTTAAAAGCCTAACGCTCTACCGACTGAGCTATCCGGGCTCGTACGTTCTACTCTGTGAAACTTCCAGTTTTCCTTCCCTTATGCTTCGTCTTAAACATCGCACAGCATGAGGTAACGTAATCAAAGTAAACACGATTTGCCCTCCCACCTCTCTCGTGTCTCTTTGGCAACAAGTCGCAACGGGAACATTTTAAGACAAATCTTCGTTCAAACGCCAACTCGCTCCTGTAAAAAATGTCGCCCAACGTGGGGCTCGAACCCACGACCCTGAGATTAAGAGTCTCATGCTCTACCGACTGAGCTAGCCGGGCTGCCAACGATCTCGGATTGCAGTTAACGTGTCAAAAACTATATCCGTTATAATATCGCATTTTCTCGCTAAAGTCGATCGGTCGCTTTTTTATATATATCTGGAATGCAATACACTACACGTGGAATTCCTGAAACTGACTGGTGTAGTCACGGCCGAGTGGTTAAGGCGATGGACTAGAAATCCATTGGGATCTTCCCGCGTAGGTTCGAATCCTACTGACTACGTAATTGCACCAAAGGTATCAGCTTTTTACTTCGTTCTGAAATCGCGTTTTTTCATATCTCGAATGGAAGTTTTAGTTACATTTACGTCCGCATTTTATGCTACACTACGCTTGTTTTGTGTAAGACGTCGTTTTTCGGAGGGTCATCAGATGAAGAGGACGACAACTTCAATCCCATGCTCGCCATATAATTCCAAGACAAGTCTTTTTTTTTTTTCGAAAAGAGAGGCCAAGATTTCTAGTCCAGAAATTTCGCGAAGTCCGGAAATTCGCGATATATTTGAAAAAAAAAACGATATATGCCTTCGTTTCCATCCCAATTGCACCGAATTGGTATTCGACATTCACTAAATTTTGAGTTCCGTTCGAATTTGAGAATTCCGGAAATGTTGCAATTCAACAATTAATCACCCATGTAGAAGTAAGTCTACGTAGACTTATAAGAGAGCTGCAACAAAATCCTACCGCCAAAAACTTTTTTGCGAAGAATTCATCGTAGTCGGCAGGATTCGAACCTGCGCGGGAATAACCCAATGGATTTCAAGTCCATCGCCTTAACCACTCGGCCACGACTACCCGTTCGGGGAAAAGATTTGCCTTTGTAGGTATTACCGAAAAGTATCTAAAACTCTCTCACCAACGCGTTCGAAAGAATAGATTAAAAATTTCGGCAAATTTTCCTTTCGATCCGGTGAACGAGTGTCTCTGTAAACAAAATAAAAAAATTAAAAACATTGGCGTAGTTGCGAGCCCGAAAGGATTCGAACCTGCAATCTCCTGATCCGTAGTCAGGCGCGTTGTCCGTTGCGCCACGGGCCCGACGTTCCGCGTCATTTGTAATGCTTTGCAGTTTCTTTCCATTCCTTACTGTCGACGTCACATGTTCAAAAAGATTCTGCTCCCGCCCGAACAGGGACTCGAACCCTGGACCGTTAGGTTAAAAGCCTAACGCTCTACCGACTGAGCTATCCGGGCTCGTACGCTCTACTCTGTGAAACTTCCAGTTTTCCTTCCCTTATGCTTCGTCTTAAACATCGCACAGCATGAGGTAACGTAATCAAAGTAAACACGATTTGCCCTCCCACGTCTCTCGTGTCTCTTTGGCAACAAGTCGCAACGGGAACATTTTAAGACAAATCTTCGTTCAAACGCCGACTCGCTCCTGTAAAAAATGTCGCCCAACGTGGGGCTCGAACCCACGACCCTGAGATTAAGAGTCTCATGCTCTACCGACTGAGCTAACCGGGCTGCCAACGATCTCGGATTGCAGTTAACGTGTCAAAAACTATATCCGTTATAATATCGCATTTTCTCGCTAAAGTCGATCGGTCGCTTTTTTATATATATCTGGAATGCAATACACTACACGTGGAATTCCTGAATCTCACTGGTGTAGTCATGGCCGAGTGGTTAAGGCGATGGACTAGAAATCCATTGGGATCTTCCCGCGTAGGTTCGAATCCTACTGACTACGTACTTGCACCAAAGGTATCAGCTTCTTACTTCGTTCTGAAATCGCGTTTTTTCATATCTCGAATGGAAGTTTTAGTTACATTTACGTCCGCATTTCATGCTACACTACGCTTGTTTTGTGTAAGACGTCGTTTTTCGGAGGGCCATCAGATGAAGAGGACGACAACTTCAATACCATGCTCGCCATATAATTCCAAGACAAGTCTTGTTATTTTTTTCGAAAAGAGAGGCCAAGATTTCTAGTCCAG
>NC_079159.1:93869555-93874555 GCF_947563725.1 Argiope bruennichi | reverse complement strand
GAAATGTTGCAATTCAACAATTAATCACCCATGTAGAAGTAAGTCTACGTAGACTTATAAGAGAGCTGCAACAAAATCCTACCGCCAAAAACTTTTTTGCGAAGAATTCATCGTAGTCGGCAGGATTCGAACCTGCGCGGGAATAACCCAATGGATTTCAAGTCCATCGCCTTAACCACTCGGCCACGACTACCCGTTCGGGGAAAAGATTTGCCTTTGTAGGTATTACCGAAAAGTATCTAAAACTCTCTCACCAACGCGTTCGAAAGAATAGATTAAAAATTTCGGCAAATTTTCCTTTCGATCCGGTGAACGAGTGTCTCTGTAAACAAAATAAAAAAATTAAAAACATTGGCGTAGTTGCGAGCCCGAAAGGATTCGAACCTGCAATCTCCTGATCCGTAGTCAGGCGCGTTGTCCGTTGCGCCACGGGCCCGACGTTCCGCGTCATTTGTAATGCTTTGCAGTTTCTTTCCATTCCTTACTGTCGACGTCACATGTTCAAAAAGATTCTGCTCCCGCCCGAACAGGGACTCGAACCCTGGACCGTTAGGTTAAAAGCCTAACGCTCTACCGACTGAGCTATCCGGGCTCGTACGCTCTACTCTGTGAAACTTCCAGTTTTCCTTCCCTTATGCTTCGTCTTAAACATCGCACAGCATGAGGTAACGTAATCAAAGTAAACACGATTTGCCCTCCCACGTCTCTCGTGTCTCTTTGGCAACAAGTCGCAACGGGAACATTTTAAGACAAATCTTCGTTCAAACGCCGACTCGCTCCTGTAAAAAATGTCGCCCAACGTGGGGCTCGAACCCACGACCCTGAGATTAAGAGTCTCATGCTCTACCGACTGAGCTAACCGGGCTGCCAACGATCTCGGATTGCAGTTAACGTGTCAAAAACTATATCCGTTATAATATCGCATTTTCTCGCTAAAGTCGATCGGTCGCTTTTTTATATATATCTGGAATGCAATACACTACACGTGGAATTCCTGAATCTCACTGGTGTAGTCATGGCCGAGTGGTTAAGGCGATGGACTAGAAATCCATTGGGATCTTCCCGCGTAGGTTCGAATCCTACTGACTACGTACTTGCACCAAAGGTATCAGCTTCTTACTTCGTTCTGAAATCGCGTTTTTTCATATCTCGAATGGAAGTTTTAGTTACATTTACGTCCGCATTTTATGCTACACTACGCTTGTTTTGTGTAAGACGTCGTTTTTCGGAGGGCCATCAGATGAAGAGGACGACAACTTCAATACCATGCTCGCCATATAATTCCAAGACAAGTCTTGTTATTTTTTTCGAAAAGAGAGGCCAAGATTTCTAGTCCAGAAATTTCGCGAAGTCCGGAAATTCGCGATATACTTGAAAAAAAAACGATATATGCCTTCGTTTCCATCCCAATTGCACCGAATTGGTATTCGACATTCACTAAATTTTGAGTTCCGTTCGAATTTGAGAATTCCGGAAATGTTGCAATTCAACAATTAATCACCCATGTAGAAGTAAGTCTACGTAGACTTAAAAGAGAGCAGCAACAAAATCCTACCGCCAAAAACTTTTTTGCGAAGAATTCATCGTAGTCGGCAGGATTCGAACCTGCGCGGGAATAACCCAATGGAATTTCAAGTCCATCGCCTTAACCACTCGGCCACGACTACCCGTTTGGAGCAAAGATTTGCCTTTGTAGGTATTATCGAAAAGTATCTAAAACTCTCTCACCAACGCGTTCGAAAGAATAGATTAAAAATTTCGGCAAATTTTCCTTTCGATCCGGTGAACGAGTGTCTCTGCAAACAAAATAAAAAAATTAAAAACATTGGCGTATTTGCGAGCCCGCCAGGATTCGAACCTGGAATCTCCTGATCCGTAGTCAGGCGCGTTGTCCGTTGCGCCACGGGCCAGACGTTCCGCGTCATTCGTAATGCTTTGCAGTTTCTTTCCATTCCTTACTGTCGACGTCACATGTTCAAAAAGATTCTGCTCCCGCCCGAACAGGGACTCGAACCCTGGACCGTTAGGTTAAAAGCCTAACGCTCTACCGACTGAGCTATCCAGGCTCGTACGTTCTACTCTGTGAAACTTCCAGTTTTCCTTCCCTTATGCTTCGTCTTAAACATCGCACAGCATGAGGTAACGTAATCAAAGTAAACACGATTTGCCCTCCCACGTCTCTCGTGTCTCTTTGGCAACAAGTCGCAACGGGAACATTTTAAGACAAATCTTCGTTCAAACGCCGACTCGCTCCTGTAAAAAATGTCGCCCAACGTGGGGCTCGAACCCACGACCCTGAGATTAAGAGTCTCATGCTCTACCGACTGAGCTAGCCGGGCTGCCAACGATCTCGGATTGCAGTTAACGTGTCAAAAACTATATCCGTTATAATATCGCATTTTCTCGCTAAAGTCGATCGGTCGCTTTTTTATATATATCTGGAATGCAATACACTACACATGGAATTCCTGAAACTGACTGGTGTAGTCATGGCCGAGTGGTTAAGGCGATGGACTAGAAATCCATTGGGATCTTCCCGCGTAGGTTCGAATCCTACTGACTACGTAATTGCACCAAAGGTATCAGCTTTTTACTTCGTTCTGAAATCGCGTTTTTTCATATCTCGAATGGAAGTTTTAGTTACATTTACGTCCGCATTTTATGCTACACTACGCTTGTTTTGTGTAAGACGTCGTTTTTCGGAGGGTCATCAGATGAAGAGGACCACAACTTCAATCCCATGCTCGCCATATAATTCCAAGACAAGTCTTGTTATTTTTTTCGAAAAGAGAGGCCAAGATTTCTAGTCCAGAAATTTCGCGAAGTCCGGAAATTCGCGATATACTTGAAAAAAAAACGATATATGCCTTCGTTTCCATCCCAATTGCACCGAATTGGTATTCGACATTCACTAAATTTTGAGTTCCGTTCGAATTTGAGAATTCCGGAAATGTTGCAATTCAACAATTAATCACCCATGTAGAAGTAAGCCTACGTAGACTTAAAAGAGAGCTGCAACAAAATCCTACCGCCAGAAACTTTTTTGCGAAGAATTCATCGTAGTCGGCAGGATTCGAACCTGCGCGGGAATAACCCAATAGATTTCAAGTCCATCGCCGTAACCACTCGGCCACGAATACCCGTTCGGAGCAAAGATTTGCCTTTGTAGGTATTACCGAAAAGTATCTAAAACTCTCTCACCAACGCGTTCGAAAGAATAGATTAAAAATTTCGGCAAATTTTCCTTTCGATCCGGTGAACGAGTGTCTCTGCAAACAAAATAAAAAAATTAAAAACATTGGCGTATTTGCGAGCCCGCCAGGATTCGAACCTGGAATCTCCTGATCCGTAGTCAGGCGCGTTGTCCGTTGCGCCACGGGCCAGACGTTCCGCGTCATTCGTAATGCTTTGTAGTTTCTTTCCATTCCTTACTGTCGACGTCACATGTTCAAAAAGATTCTGCTCCCGCCCGAACAGGGACTCGAACCCTGGACCGTTAGGTTAAAAGCCTAACGCTCTACCGACTGAGCTATCCGGGCTCGTACGTTCTACTCTGTGAAACTTCCAGTTTTCCTTCCCTTATGCTTCGTCTTAAACATCGCACAGCATGAGGTAACGTAATCAAAGTAAACACGATTTGCCCTCCCACGTCTCTCGTGTCTCTTTGGCAACAAGTCGCAACGGGAACATTTTAAGACAAATCTTCGTTCAAACGCCGACTCGCTCCTGTAAAAAATGTCGCCCAACGTGGGGCTCGAACCCACGACCCTGAGATTAAGAGTCTCATGCTCTACCGACTGAGCTAGCCGGGCTGCCAACGATCTCGGATTGCAGTTAACGTGTCAAAACTATATCCGTTATAATATCGCATTTTCTCGCTAAAGTCGATCGGTCGCTTTTTTATATATATTTGGAATGCAATACACTACACGTGGAATTCCTGAAACTGACTGGTGTAGTCACGGCCGAGTGGTTAAGGCGATGGACTAGAAATCCATTGGGATCTTCCCGCGTAGGTTCGAATCCTACTGACTACGTAATTGCACCAAAGGTATCAGCTTTTTACTTCGTTCTGAAATCGCGTTTTTTCATATATCGAATGGAAGTTTTAGTTACATTTACGTCCGCGTTTTATGCTACACTACGCTTGTTTTGTGTAAGACGTCGTTTTTCGCAGGGTCATCAGATGAAGAGGACGACAACTTCAATCCCATGCTCGCCATATAATTCCAAGACAAGTCTTGTTATTTTTTTCGAAAAGAGAGGCCAAGATTTCTAGTCCAAAAATTTCGCGAAGTCCGGAAATTCGCGATATACTTGAAAAAAAAACGATATATGCCTTCGTTTCCATCCCAATTGCACCGAATTGGTATTCGACATTCACTAAATTTTGAGTTCCGTTCGAATTTGAGAATTCCGGAAATGTTGCAATTCAACAATTAATCACCCATGTAGAAGTAAGCCTACGTAGACTTAAAAGAGAGCTGCAACAAAATCCTACCGCCAGAAACTTTTTTGCGAAGAATTCATCGTAGTCGGCAGGATTCGAACCTGCGCGGGAATAACCCAATAGATTTCAAGTCCATCGCCGTAACCACTCGGCCACGAATACCCGTTCGGAGCAAAGATTTGCCTTTGTAGGTATTACCGAAAAGTATCTAAAACTCTCTCACCAACGCGTTCGAAAGAATAGATTAAAAATTTCGGCAAATTTTCCTTTCGATCCGGTGAACGAGTGTCTCTGCAAACAAAATAAAAAAATTAAAAACATTGGCGTATTTGCGAGCCCGCCAGGATTCGAACCTGGAATCTCCTGATCCGTAGTCAGGCGCGTTGTCCGTTGCGCCACGGGCCCGACGTTCCGCGTCCTTCGTAATGCTTTGCAGTTTCTTTCCATTCGTTACTGTCGACGTCACATGTTCAAAAAGATTCTGCTCCCGCCCGAACAGGGACTCGAACCCTGGACCGTTAGGTTAAAAGCCTAACGCTCTACCGACTGA
>NC_079159.1:93854555-93864555 GCF_947563725.1 Argiope bruennichi | reverse complement strand
TTTAGTTACATTTACGTCCGCGTTTTATGCTACACTACGCTTGTTTTGTGTAAGACGTCGTTTTTCGCAGGGTCATCAGATGAAGAGGACGACAACTTCAATCCCATGCTCGCCATATAATTCCAAGACAAGTCTTGTTATTTTTTTCGAAAAGAGAGGCCAAGATTTCTAGTCCAAAAATTTCGCGAAGTCCGGAAATTCGCGATATACTTGAAAAAAAAACGATATATGCCTTCGTTTCCATCCCAATTGCACCGAATTGGTATTCGACATTCACTAAATTTTGAGTTCCGTTCGAATTTGAGAATTCCGGAAATGTTGCAATTCAACAATTAATCACCCATGTAGAAGTAAGCCTACGTAGACTTAAAAGAGAGCTGCAACAAAATCCTACCGCCAGAAACTTTTTTGCGAAGAATTCATCGTAGTCGGCAGGATTCGAACCTGCGCGGGAATAACCCAATAGATTTCAAGTCCATCGCCGTAACCACTCGGCCACGAATACCCGTTCGGAGCAAAGATTTGCCTTTGTAGGTATTACCGAAAAGTATCTAAAACTCTCTCACCAACGCGTTCGAAAGAATAGATTAAAAATTTCGGCAAATTTTCCTTTCGATCCGGTGAACGAGTGTCTCTGCAAACAAAATAAAAAAATTAAAAACATTGGCGTATTTGCGAGCCCGCCAGGATTCGAACCTGGAATCTCCTGATCCGTAGTCAGGCGCGTTGTCCGTTGCGCCACGGGCCCGACGTTCCGCGTCCTTCGTAATGCTTTGCAGTTTCTTTCCATTCGTTACTGTCGACGTCACATGTTCAAAAAGATTCTGCTCCCGCCCGAACAGGGACTCGAACCCTGGACCGTTAGGTTAAAAGCCTAACGCTCTACCGACTGAGCTATCCGGGCTCGTAGGCTCTACTCTGTGAAACTTCCAGTTTTCCTTCCCTTATGCTTCGTCTTAAACATCGCACAGCATGAGGTAACGTAATCAAAGTAAACACGATTTGCCCTCCCACGTCTCTCGTGTCTCTTTGGCAACAAGTCGCAACGGGAACATTTTAAGACAAATCTTCGTTCAAACGCCGACTCGCTCCTGTAAAAAATGTCGCCCAACGTGGGGCTCGAACCCACGACCCTGAGATTAAGAGTCTCATGCTCTACCGACTGAGCTAACCGGGCTGCCAACGATCTCGGATTGCAGTTAACGTGTCAAAAACTATATCCGTTATAATATCGCATTTTCTCGCTAAAGTCGATCGGTCGCTTTTTTATATATATCTGGAATGCAATACACTACACGTGGAATTCCTGAATCTCACTGGTGTAGTCATGGCCGAGTGGTTAAGGCGATGGACTAGAAATCCATTGGGATCTTCCCGCGTAGGTTCGAATCCTACTGACTACGTACTTGCACCAAAGGTATCAGCTTCTTACTTCGTTCTGAAATCGCGTTTTTTCATATCTCGAATGGAAGTTTTAGTTACATTTACGTCCGCATTTTATGCTACACTACGCTTGTTTTGTGTAAGACGTCGTTTTTCGGAGGGTCATCAGATGAAGAGGACGACAACTTCAATCCCATGCTCGCCATATAATTCCAAGACAAGTCTTGTTATTTTTTTCGAAAAGAGAGGCCAAGATTTCTAGTCCAGAAATTTCGCGAAGTCCGGAAATTCGCGATATACTTGAAAAAAAAACGATATATGCCTTCGTTTCCATCCCAATTGCACCGAATTGGTATTCGACATTCACTAAATTTTGAGTTCCGTTCGAATTTGAGAATTCCGGAAATGTTGCAATTCAACAATTAATCACCCATGTAGAAGTAAGTCTACGTAGACTTAAAAGAGAGCTGCAACAAAATCCTACCGCCAAAAACTTTTTTGCGAAGAATTCATCGTAGTCGGCAGGATTCGAACCTGCGCGGGAATAACCCAATGGAATTCAAGTCCATCGCCGTAACCACTCGGCCACGAATACCCGTTCGGAGCAAAGATTTGCCTTTGTAGGTATTACCGAAAAGTATCTAAAACTCTCTCACCAACGCGTTCGATAGAATAGATTAAAAATTTCGGCAAATTTTCCTTTCGATCCGGTGAACGAGTGTCTCTGCAAACAAAATAAAAAAATTAAAAAAATTGGCGTAGTTGCGAGCCCGCCAGGATTCGAACCTGGAATCTCCTGATCCGTAGTCAGGCGCGTTGTCCGTTGCGCCACGGGCCAGACGTTCCGCGTCATTCGTAATGCTTTGCAGTTTCTTTCCATTCCTTACTGTCGACGTCACATGTTCAAAAAGATTCTGCTCCCGCCCGAACAGGGACTCGAACCCTGGACCGTTAGGTTAAAAGCCTAACGCTCTACCGACTGAGCTATCCGGGCTCGTACGTTCTACTCTGTGAAACTTCCAGTTTTCCTTCCCTTATGCTTCGTCTTAAACATCGCACAGCATGAGGTAACGTAATCAAAGTAAACACGATTTGCCCTCCCACGTCTCTCGTGTCTCTTTGGCAACAAGTCGCAACGGGAACATTTTAAGACAAATCTTCGTTCAAACGCCGACTCGCTCCTGTAAAAAATGTCGCCCAACGTGGGGCTCGAACCCACGACCCTGAGATTAAGAGTCTCATGCTCTACCGACTGAGCTAGCCGGGCTGCCAACGATCTCGGATTGCAGTTAACGTGTCAAAAACTATATCCGTTATAATATCGCATTTTCTCGCTAAAGTCGATCGGTCGCTTTTTTATATATATTTGGAATGCAATACACTACACGTGGAATTCCTGAAACTGACTGGTGTAGTCACGGCCGAGTGGTTAAGGCGATGGACTAGAAATCCATTGGGATCTTCCCGCGTAGGTTCGAATCCTACTGACTACGTAATTGCACCAAAGGTATCAGCTTTTTACTTCGTTCTGAAATCGCGTTTTTTCATATATCGAATGGAAGTTTTAGTTACATTTACGTCCGCGTTTTATGCTACACTACGCTTGTTTTGTGTAAGACGTCGTTTTTCGCAGGGTCATCAGATGAAGAGGACGACAACTTCAATCCCATGCTCGCCATATAATTCCAAGACAAGTCTTGTTATTTTTTTCGAAAAGAGAGGCCAAGATTTCTAGTCCAAAAATTTCGCGAAGTCCGGAAATTCGCGATATACTTGAAAAAAAAACGATATATGCCTTCGTTTCCATCCCAATTGCACCGAATTGGTATTCGACATTCACTAAATTTTGAGTTCCGTTCGAATTTGAGAATTCCGGAAATGTTGCAATTCAACAATTAATCACCCATGTAGAAGTAAGCCTACGTAGACTTAAAAGAGAGCTGCAACAAAATCCTACCGCCAGAAACTTTTTTGCGAAGAATTCATCGTAGTCGGCAGGATTCGAACCTGCGCGGGAATAACCCAATAGATTTCAAGTCCATCGCCGTAACCACTCGGCCACGAATACCCGTTCGGAGCAAAGATTTGCCTTTGTAGGTATTACCGAAAAGTATCTAAAACTCTCTCACCAACGCGTTCGAAAGAATAGATTAAAAATTTCGGCAAATTTTCCTTTCGATCCGGTGAACGAGTGTCTCTGCAAACAAAATAAAAAAATTAAAAACATTGGCGTATTTGCGAGCCCGCCAGGATTCGAACCTGGAATCTCCTGATCCGTAGTCAGGCGCGTTGTCCGTTGCGCCACGGGCCCGACGTTCCGCGTCCTTCGTAATGCTTTGCAGTTTCTTTCCATTCGTTACTGTCAACGTCACATGTTCAAAAAGATTCTGCTCCCGCCCGAACAGGGACTCGAACCCTGGACCGTTAGGTTAAAAGCCTAACGCTCTACCGACTGAGCTATCCGGGCTCGTAGGCTCTACTCTGTGAAACTTCCAGTTTTCCTTCCCTTATGCTTCGTCTTAAACATCGCACAGCATGAGGTAACGTAATCAAAGTAAACACGATTTGCCCTCCCACGTCTCTCGTGTCTCTTTGGCAACAAGTCGCAACGGGAACATTTTAAGACAAATCTTCGTTCAAACGCCGACTCGCTCCTGTAAAAAATGTCGCCCAACGTGGGGCTCGAACCCACGACCCTGAGATTAAGAGTCTCATGCTCTACCGACTGAGCTAACCGGGCTGCCAACGATCTCGGATTGCAGTTAACGTGTCAAAAACTATATCCGTTATAATATCGCATTTTCTCGCTAAAGTCGATCGGTCGCTTTTTTATATATATCTGGAATGCAATACACTACACGTGGAATTCCTGAATCTCACTGGTGTAGTCATGGCCGAGTGGTTAAGGCGATGGACTAGAAATCCATTGGGATCTTCCCGCGTAGGTTCGAATCCTACTGACTACGTACTTGCACCAAAGGTATCAGCTTCTTACTTCGTTCTGAAATCGCGTTTTTTCATATCTCGAATGGAAGTTTTAGTTACATTTACGTCCGCATTTTATGCTACACTACGCTTGTTTTGTGTAAGACGTCATTTTTCGGAGGGTCATCAGATGAAGAGGACGACAACTTCAATCCCATGCTCGCCATATAATTCCAAGACAAGTCTTGTTATTTTTTTCGAAAAGAGAGGCCAAGATTTCTAGTCCAGAAATTTCGCGAAGTCCGGAAATTCGCGATATACTTGAAAAAAAACGATATATGCCTTCGTTTCCATCCCAATTGCACCGAATTGGTATTCGACATTCACTAAATTTTGAGTTCCGTTCGAATTTGAGAATTCCGGAAATGTTGCAATTCAACAATTAATCACCCATGTAGAAGTAAGCCTACGTAGACTTAAAAGAGAGCTGCAACAAAATCCTACCGCCAAAAACTTTTTTGCGAAGAATTCATCGTAGTCGGCAGGATTCGAACCTGCGCGGGAATAACCCAATGGAATTCAAGTCCATCGCCGTAACCACTCGGCCACGAATACCCGTTCGGAGCAAAGATTTGCCTTTGTAGGTATTACCGAAAAGTATCTAAAACTCTCTCACCAACGCGTTCGATAGAATAGATTAAAAATTTCGGCAAATTTTCCTTTCGATCCGGTGAACGAGTGTCTCTGCAAACAAAATAAAAAAATTAAAAAAATTGGCGTAGTTGCGAGCCCGCCAGGATTCGAACCTGGAATCTCCTGATCCGTAGTCAGGCGCGTTGTCCGTTGCGCCACGGGCCCGACGTTCCGCGTCCTTCGTAATGCTTTGCAGTTTCTTTCCATTCGTTACTGTCGACGTCACATGTTCAAAAAGATTCTGCTCCCGCCCGAACAGGGACTCGAACCCTGGACCGTTAGGTTAAAAGCCTAACGCTCTACCGACTGAGCTATCCGGGCTCGTAGGCTCTACTCTGTGAAACTTCCAGTTTTCCTTCCCTTATGCTTCGTCTTAAACATCGCACAGCATGAGGTAACGTAATCAAAGTAAACACGATTTGCCCTCCCATGTCTCTCGTGTCTCTTTGGCAACAAGTCGCAACGGGAACATTTTAAGACAAATCTTCGTTCAAACGCCGACTCGCTCCTGTAAAAAATGTCGCCCAACGTGGGGCTCGAACCCACGACCCTGAGATTAAGAGTCTCATGCTCTACCGACTGAGCTAACCGGGCTGCCAACGATCTCGGATTGCAGTTAACGTGTCAAAAACTATATCCGTTATAATATCGCATTTTCTCGCTAAAGTCGATCGGTCGCTTTTTTATATATATTTGGAATGCAATACACTACACGTGGAATTCCTGAAACTGACTGGTGTAGTCACGGCCGAGTGGTTAAGGCGATGGACTAGAAATCCATTGGGATCTTCCCGCGTAGGTTCGAATCCTACTGACTACGTAATTGCACCAAAGGTATCAGCTTTTTACTTCGTTCTGAAATCGCGTTTTTTCATATATCGAATGGAAGTTTTAGTTACATTTACGTCCGCGTTTTATGCTACACTACGCTTGTTTTGTGTAAGACGTCGTTTTTCGCAGGGTCATCAGATGAAGAGGACGACAACTTCAATCCCATGCTCGCCATATAATTCCAAGACAAGTCTTGTTATTTTTTTCGAAAAGAGAGGCCAAGATTTCTAGTCCAAAAATTTCGCGAAGTCCGGAAATTCGCGATATACTTGAAAAAAAAACGATATATGCCTTCGTTTCCATCCCAATTGCACCGAATTGGTATTCGACATTCACTAAATTTTGAGTTCCGTTCGAATTTGAGAATTCCGGAAATGTTGCAATTCAACAATTAATCACCCATGTAGAAGTAAGCCTACGTAGACTTAAAAGAGAGCTGCAACAAAATCCTACCGCCAGAAACTTTTTTGCGAAGAATTCATCGTAGTCGGCAGGATTCGAACCTGCGCGGGAATAACCCAATAGATTTCAAGTCCATCGCCGTAACCACTCGGCCACGAATACCCGTTCGGAGCAAAGATTTGCCTTTGTAGGTATTACCGAAAAGTATCTAAAACTCTCTCACCAACGCGTTCGAAAGAATAGATTAAAAATTTCGGCAAATTTTCCTTTCGATCCGGTGAACGAGTGTCTCTGCAAACAAAATAAAAAAATTAAAAACATTGGCGTATTTGCGAGCCCGCCAGGATTCGAACCTGGAATCTCCTGATCCGTAGTCAGGCGCGTTGTCCGTTGCGCCACGGGCCCGACGTTCCGCGTCCTTCGTAATGCTTTGCAGTTTCTTTCCATTCGTTACTGTCAACGTCACATGTTCAAAAAGATTCTGCTCCCGCCCGAACAGGGACTCGAACCCTGGACCGTTAGGTTAAAAGCCTAACGCTCTACCGACTGAGCTATCCGGGCTCGTAGGCTCTACTCTGTGAAACTTCCAGTTTTCCTTCCCTTATGCTTCGTCTTAAACATCGCACAGCATGAGGTAACGTAATCAAAGTAAACACGATTTGCCCTCCCACGTCTCTCGTGTCTCTTTGGCAACAAGTCGCAACGGGAACATTTTAAGACAAATCTTCGTTCAAACGCCGACTCGCTCCTGTAAAAAATGTCGCCCAACGTGGGGCTCGAACCCACGACCCTGAGATTAAGAGTCTCATGCTCTACCGACTGAGCTAACCGGGCTGCCAACGATCTCGGATTGCAGTTAACGTGTCAAAAACTATATCCGTTATAATATCGCATTTTCTCGCTAAAGTCGATCGGTCGCTTTTTTATATATATCTGGAATGCAATACACTACACGTGGAATTCCTGAATCTCACTGGTGTAGTCATGGCCGAGTGGTTAAGGCGATGGACTAGAAATCCATTGGGATCTTCCCGCGTAGGTTCGAATCCTACTGACTACGTACTTGCACCAAAGGTATCAGCTTCTTACTTCGTTCTGAAATCGCGTTTTTTCATATCTCGAATGGAAGTTTTAGTTACATTTACGTCCGCATTTTATGCTACACTACGCTTGTTTTGTGTAAGACGTCGTTTTTCGGAGGGTCATCAGATGAAGAGGACGACAACTTCAATCCCATGCTCGCCATATAATTCCAAGACAAGTCTTGTTATTTTTTTCGAAAAGAGAGGCCAAGATTTCTAGTCCAGAAATTTCGCGAAGTCCGGAAATTCGCGATATACTTGAAAAAAAAACGATATATGCCTTCGTTTCCATCCCAATTGCACCGAATTGGTATTCGACATTCACTAAATTTTGAGTTCCGTTCGAATTTGAGAATTCCGGAAATGTTGCAATTCAACAATTAATCACCCATGTAGAAGTAAGTCTACGTAGACTTAAAAGAGAGCTGCAACAAAATCCTACCGCCAAAAACTTTTTTGCGAAGAATTCATCGTAGTCGGCAGGATTCGAACCTGCGCGGGAATAACCCAATGGAATTCAAGTCCATCGCCGTAACCACTCGGCCACGAATACCCGTTCGGAGCAAAGATTTGCCTTTGTAGGTATTACCGAAAAGTATCTAAAACTCTCTCACCAACGCGTTCGATAGAATAGATTAAAAATTTCGGCAAATTTTCCTTTCGATCCGGTGAACGAGTGTCTCTGCAAACAAAATAAAAAAATTAAAAAAATTGGCGTAGTTGCGAGCCCGCCAGGATTCGAACCTGGAATCTCCTGATCCGTAGTCAGGCGCGTTGTCCGTTGCGCCACGGGCCAGACGTTCCGCGTCATTCGTAATGCTTTGCAGTTTCTTTCCATTCCTTACTGTCGACGTCACATGTTCAAAAAGATTCTGCTCCCGCCCGAACAGGGACTCGAACCCTGGACCGTTAGGTTAAAAGCCTAACGCTCTACCGACTGAGCTATCCGGGCTCGTACGTTCTACTCTGTGAAACTTCCAGTTTTCCTTCCCTTATGCTTCGTCTTAAACATCGCACAGCATGAGGTAACGTAATCAAAGTAAACACGATTTGCCCTCCCACGTCTCTCGTGTCTCTTTGGCAACAAGTCGCAACGGGAACATTTTAAGACAAATCTTCGTTCAAACGCCGACTCGCTCCTGTAAAAAATGTCGCCCAACGTGGGGCTCGAACCCACGACCCTGAGATTAAGAGTCTCATGCTCTACCGACTGAGCTAGCCGGGCTGCCAACGATCTCGGATTGCAGTTAACGTGTCAAAAACTATATCCGTTATAATATCGCATTTTCTCGCTAAAGTCGATCGGTCGCTTTTTTATATATATTTGGAATGCAATACACTACACGTGGAATTCCTGAAACTGACTGGTGTAGTCACGGCCGAGTGGTTAAGGCGATGGACTAGAAATCCATTGGGATCTTCCCGCGTAGGTTCGAATCCTACTGACTACGTAATTGCACCAAAGGTATCAGCTTTTTACTTCGTTCTGAAATCGCGTTTTTTCATATATCGAATGGAAGTTTTAGTTACATTTACGTCCGCGTTTTATGCTACACTACGCTTGTTTTGTGTAAGACGTCGTTTTTCGCAGGGTCATCAGATGAAGAGGACGACAACTTCAATCCCATGCTCGCCATATAATTCCAAGACAAGTCTTGTTATTTTTTTCGAAAAGAGAGGCCAAGATTTCTAGTCCAAAAATTTCGCGAAGTCCGGAAATTCGCGATATACTTGAAAAAAAAACGATATATGCCTTCGTTTCCATCCCAATTGCACCGAATTGGTATTCGACATTCACTAAATTTTGAGTTCCGTTCGAATTTGAGAATTCCGGAAATGTTGCAATTCAACAATTAATCACTCATGTAGAAGTAAGCCTACGTAGACTTAAAAGAGAGCTGCAACAAAATCCTACCGCCAGAAACTTTTTTGCGAAGAATTCATCGTAGTCGGCAGGATTCGAACCTGCGCGGGAATAACCCAATAGATTTCAAGTCCATCGCCGTAACCACTCGGCCACGAATACCCGTTCGGAGCAAAGATTTGCCTTTGTAGGTATTACCGAAAAGTATCTAAAACTCTCTCACCAACGCGTTCGAAAGAATAGATTAAAAATTTCGGCAAATTTTCCTTTCGATCCGGTGAACGAGTGTCTCTGCAAACAAAATAAAAAAATTAAAAAAATTGGCGTAGTTGCGAGCCCGCCAGGATTCGAACCTGGAATCTCCTGATCCGTAGTCAGGCGCGTTGTCCGTTGCGCCACGGGCCAGACGTTCCGCGTCATTCGTAATGCTTTGCAGTTTCTTTCCATTCCTTACTGTCGACGTCACATGTTCAAAAAGATTCTGCTCCCGCCCGAACAGGGACTCGAACCCTGGACCGTTAGGTTAAAAGCCTAACGCTCTACCGACTGAGCTATCCGGGCTCGTACGTTCTACTCTGTGAAACTTCCAGTTTTCCTTCCCTTATGCTTCGTCTTAAACATCGCACAGCATGAGGTAACGTAATCAAAGTAAACACGATTTGCCCTCCCACGTCTCTCGTGTCTCTTTGGCAACAAGTCGCAACGGGAACATTTTAAGACAAATCTTCGTTCAAACGCCGACTCGCTCCTGTAAAAAATGTCGCCCAACGTGGGGCTCGAACCCACGACCCTGAGATTAAGAGTCTCATGCTCTACCGAC
>NC_079159.1:93844555-93849555 GCF_947563725.1 Argiope bruennichi | reverse complement strand
ATTCACTAAATTTTGAGTTCCGTTCGAATTTGAGAATTCCGGAAATGTTGCAATTCAACAATTAATCACCCATGTAGAAGTAAGCCTACGTAGACTTAAAAGAGAGCTGCAACAAAATCCTACCGCCAGAAACTTTTTTGCGAAGAATTCATCGTAGTCGGCAGGATTCGAACCTGCGCGGGAATAACCCAATAGATTTCAAGTCCATCGCCGTAACCACTCGGCCACGAATACCCGTTCGGAGCAAAGATTTGCCTTTGTAGGTATTACCGAAAAGTATCTAAAACTCTCTCACCAACGCGTTCGAAAGAATAGATTAAAAATTTCGGCAAATTTTCCTTTCGATCCGGTGAACGAGTGTCTCTGCAAACAAAATAAAAAAATTAAAAACATTGGCGTATTTGCGAGCCCGCCAGGATTCGAACCTGGAATCTCCTGATCCGTAGTCAGGCGCGTTGTCCGTTGCGCCACGGGCCCGACGTTCCGCGTCCTTCGTAATGCTTTGCAGTTTCTTTCCATTCGTTACTGTCGACGTCACATGTTCAAAAAGATTCTGCTCCCGCCCGAACAGGGACTCGAACCCTGGACCGTTAGGTTAAAAGCCTAACGCTCTACCGACTGAGCTATCCGGGCTCGTAGGCTCTACTCTGTGAAACTTCCAGTTTTCCTTCCCTTATGCTTCGTCTTAAACATCGCACAGCATGAGGTAACGTAATCAAAGTAAACACGATTTGCCCTCCCACGTCTCTCGTGTCTCTTTGGCAACAAGTCGCAACGGGAACATTTTAAGACAAATCTTCGTTCAAACGCCGACTCGCTCCTGTAAAAAATGTCGCCCAACGTGGGGCTCGAACCCACGACCCTGAGATTAAGAGTCTCATGCTCTACCGACTGAGCTAACCGGGCTGCCAACGATCTCGGATTGCAGTTAACGTGTCAAAAACTATATCCGTTATAATATCGCATTTTCTCGCTAAAGTCGATCGGTCGCTTTTTTATATATATCTGGAATGCAATACACTACACGTGGAATTCCTGAATCTCACTGGTGTAGTCATGGCCGAGTGGTTAAGGCGATGGACTAGAAATCCATTGGGATCTTCCCGCGTAGGTTCGAATCCTACTGACTACGTACTTGCACCAAAGGTATCAGCTTTTTACTTCGTTCTGAAATCGCGTTTTTTCATATATCGAATGGAAGTTTTAGTTACATTTACGTCCGCGTTTTATGCTACACTACGCTTGTTTTGTGTAAGACGTCGTTTTTCGCAGGGTCATCAGATGAAGAGGACGACAACTTCAATCCCATGCTCGCCATATAATTCCAAGACAAGTCTTGTTATTTTTTTCGAAAAGAGAGGCCAAGATTTCTAGTCCAAAAATTTCGCGAAGTCCGGAAATTCGCGATATACTTGAAAAAAAAACGATATATGCCTTCGTTTCCATCCCAATTGCACCGAATTGGTATTCGACATTCACTAAATTTTGAGTTCCGTTCGAATTTGAGAATTCCGGAAATGTTGCAATTCAACAATTAATCACTCATGTAGAAGTAAGCCTACGTAGACTTAAAAGAGAGCTGCAACAAAATCCTACCGCCAGAAACTTTTTTGCGAAGAATTCATCGTAGTCGGCAGGATTCGAACCTGCGCGGGAATAACCCAATAGATTTCAAGTCCATCGCCGTAACCACTCGGCCACGAATACCCGTTCGGAGCAAAGATTTGCCTTTGTAGGTATTACCGAAAAGTATCTAAAACTCTCTCACCAACGCGTTCGAAAGAATAGATTAAAAATTTCGGCAAATTTTCCTTTCGATCCGGTGAACGAGTGTCTCTGCAAACAAAATAAAAAAATTAAAAACATTGGCGTATTTGCGAGCCCGCCAGGATTCGAACCTGGAATCTCCTGATCCGTAGTCAGGCGCGTTGTCCGTTGCGCCACGGGCCAGACGTTCCGCGTCCTTCGTAATGCTTTGCAGTTTCTTTCCATTCGTTACTGTCGACGTCACATGTTCAAAAAGATTCTGCTCCCGCCCGAACAGGGACTCGAACCCTGGACCGTTAGGTTAAAAGCCTAACGCTCTACCGACTGAGCTATCCGGGCTCGTAGGCTCTACTCTGTGAAACTTCCAGTTTTCCTTCCCTTATGCTTCGTCTTAAACATCGCACAGCATGAGATAACGTAATCAAAGTAAACACGATTTGCCCTCCCACGTCTCTCGTGTCTCTTTGGCAACAAGTCGCAACGGGAACATTTTAAGACAAATCTTCGTTCAAACGCCGACTCGCTCCTGTAAAAAATGTCGCCCAACGTGGGGCTCGAACCCACGACCCTGAGATTAAGAGTCTCATGCTCTACCGACTGAGCTAACCGGGCTGCCAACGATCTCGGATTGCAGTTAACGTGTCAAAAACTATATCCGTTATAATATCGCATTTTCTCGCTAAAGTCGATCGGTCGCTTTTTTATATATATCTGGAATGCAATACACTACACGTGGAATTCCTGAATCTCACTGGTGTAGTCATGGCCGAGTGGTTAAGGCGATGGACTAGAAATCCATTGGGATCTTCCCGCGTAGGTTCGAATCCTACTGACTACGTACTTGCACCAAAGGTATCAGCTTCTTACTTCGTTCTGAAATCGCGTTTTTTCATATCTCGAATGGAAGTTTTAGTTACATTTACGTCCGCATTTTATGCTACACTACGCTTGTTTTGTGTAAGACGTCGTTTTTCGGAGGGTCATCAGATGAAGAGGACGACAACTTCAATCCCATGCTCGCCATATAATTCCAAGACAAGTCTTGTTATTTTTTTCGAAAAGAGAGGCCAAGATTTCTAGTCCAGAAATTTCGCGAAGTCCGGAAATTCGCGATATACTTGAAAAAAAAACGATATATGCCTTCGTTTCCATCCCAATTGCACCGAATTGGTATTCGACATTCACTAAATTTTGAGTTCCGTTCGAATTTGAGAATTCCGGAAATGTTGCAATTCAACAATTAATCACCCATGTAGAAGTAAGTCTACGTAGACTTAAAAGAGAGCTGCAACAAAATCCTACCGCCAAAAACTTTTTTGCGAAGAATTCATCGTAGTCGGCAGGATTCGAACCTGCGCGGGAATAACCCAATGGAATTTGAAGTCCATCGCCTTAACCACTCGGCTACGACTACCCGTTTGGAGCAAAGATTTGCCTTTGTAGGTATTATCGAAAAGTATATAAAACTCTCTCACCAACGCGTTCGAAAGAATAGATTAAAAATTTCGGCAAATTTTCCTTTCGATCCGGTGAACGAGTGTCTCTGCAAACAAAATAAAAAAATTAAAAACATTGGCGTATTTGCGAGCCCGCCAGGATTCGAACCTGGAATCTCCTGATCAATAGTCAGGCGCGTTGTCCGTTGCGCCACGGGCCAGACGTTCCGCGTCATTCGTAATGCTTTGCAGTTTCTTTCCATTCCTTACTGTCGACGTCACATGTTCAAAAAGATTCTGCTCCCGCCCGAACAGGGACTCGAACCCTGGACCGTTAGGTTAAAAGCCTAACGCTCTACCGACTGAGCTATCCAGGCTCGTACGTTCTACTCTGTGAAACTTCCAGTTTTCCTTCCCTTATGCTTCGTCTTAAACATCGCACAGCATGAGGTAACGTAATCAAAGTAAACACGATTTGCCCTCCCACGTCTCTCGTGTCTCTTTGGCAACAAGTCGCAACGGGAACATTTTAAGACAAATCTTCGTTCAAACGCCGACTCGCTCCTGTAAAAAATGTCGCCCAACGTGGGGCTCGAACCCACGACCCTGAGATTAAGAGTCTCATGCTCTACCGACTGAGCTAGCCGGGCTGCCAACGATCTCGGATTGCAGTTAACGTGTCAAAAACTATATCCGTTATAATATCGCATTTTCTCGCTAAAGTCGATCGGTCGCTTTTTTATATATATCTGGAATGCAATACACTACACGTGGAATTCCTGAAACTGACTGGTGTAGTCATGGCCGAGTGGTTAAGGCGATGGACTAGAAATCCATTGGGATCTTCCCGCGTAGGTTCGAATCCTACTGACTACGTAATTGCACCAAAGGTATCAGCTTTTTACTTCGTTCTGAAATCGCGTTTTTTCATATCTCGAATGGAAGTTTTAGTTACATTTACGTCCGCATTTTATGCTACACTACGCTTGTTTTGTGTAAGACGTCGTTTTTCGGAGGGTCATCAGATGAAGAGGACGACAACTTCAATCCCATGCTCGCCATATAATTTTAAGACAAGTCTTGTTATTTTTTTCGAAAAGAGAGGCCAAGATTTCTAGTCCAGAAATTTCGCGAAGTCCGGAAATTCGCGATATACTTGAAAAAAAAACGATATATGCCTTCGTTTCCATCCCAATTGCACCGAATTGGTATTCGACATTCACTAAATTTTGAGTTCCGTTCGAATTTGAGAATTCCGGAAATGTTGCAATTCAACAATTAATCACCCATGTAGAAGTAAGCCTACGTAGACTTAAAAGAGAGCTGCAACAAAATCCTACCGCCAGAAACTTTTTTGCGAAGAATTCATCGTAGTCGGCAGGATTCGAACCTGCGCGGGAATAACCCAATAGATTTCAAGTCCATCGCCGTAACCACTCGGCCACGAATACCCGTTCGGAGCAAAGATTTGCCTTTGTAGGTATTACCGAAAAGTATCTAAAACTCTCTCACCAACGCGTTCGAAAGAATAGATTAAAAATTTCGGCAAATTTTCCTTTCGATCCGGTGAACGAGTGTCTCTGCAAACAAAATAAAAAAATTAAAAACATTGGCGTATTTGCGAGCCCGCCAGGATTCGAACCTGGAATCTCCTGATCCGTAGTCAGGCGCGTTGTCCGTTGCGCCACGGGCCCGACGTTCCGCGTCCTTCGTAATGCTTTGCAGTTTCTTTCCATTCGTTACTGTCGACGTCACATGTTCAAAAAGATTCTGCTCCCGCCCGAACAGGGACTCGAA
>NC_079159.1:93834555-93839555 GCF_947563725.1 Argiope bruennichi | reverse complement strand
ACTTCGTTCTGAAATCGCGTTTTTTCATATCTCGAATGGAAGTTTTAGTTACATTTACGTCCGCATTTTATGCTACACTACGCTTGTTTTGTGTAAGACGTCGTTTTTCGCAGGGTCATCAGATGAAGAGGACGACAACTTCAATCCCATGCTCGCCATATAATTCCAAGACAAGTCTTGTTATTTTTTTCGAAAAGAGAGGCCAAGATTTCTAGTCCAAAAATTTCGCGAAGTCCGGAAATTCGCGATATACTTGAAAAAAAAACGATATATGCCTTCGTTTCCATCCCAATTGCACCGAATTGGTATTCGACATTCACTAAATTTTGAGTTCCGTTCGAATTTGAGAATTCCGGAAATGTTGCAATTCAACAATTAATCACCCATGTAGAAGTAAGTCTACGTAGACTTAAAAGAGAGCTGCAACAAAATCCTACCGCCAGAAACTTTTTTGCGAAGAATTCATCGTAGTCGGCAGGATTCGAACCTGCGCGGGAATAACCCAATAGATTTCAAGTCCATCGCCGTAACCACTCGGCCACGAATACCCGTTCGGAGCAAAGATTTGCCTTTGTAGGTATTACCGAAAAGTATCTAAAACTCTCTCACCAACGCGTTCGAAAGAATAGATTAAAAATTTCGGCAAATTTTCCTTTCGATCCGGTGAACGAGTGTCTCTGCAAACAAAATAAAAAAATTAAAAACATTGGCGTAGTTGCGAGCCCGATAGGATTCGAACCTGCAATCTCCTGATCCGTAGTCAGGCGCGTTGTCCGTTGCGCCACGGGCCCGACGTTCCGCGTCCTTCGTAATGCTTTGCAGTTTCTTTCCATTCGTTACTGTCGACGTCACATGTTCAAAAAGATTCTGCTCCCGCCCGAACAGGGACTCGAACCCTGGACCGTTAGGTTAAAAGCCTAACGCTCTACCGACTGAGCTATCCGGGCTCGTACGCTCTACTCTGTGAAACTTCCAGTTTTCCTTCCCTTATGCTTCGTCTTAAACATCGCACAGCATGAGGTAACGTAATCAAAGTAAACACGATTTGCCCTCCCACGTCTCTCGTGTCTCTTTGGCAACAAGTCGCAACGGGAACATTTTAAGACAAATCTTCGTTCAAACGCCGACTCGCTCCTGTAAAAAATGTCGCCCAACGTGGGGCTCGAACCCACGACCCTGAGATTAAGAGTCTCATGCTCTACCGACTGAGCTAACCGGGCTGCCAACGATCTCGGATTGCAGTTAACGTGTCAAAAACTATATCCGTTATAATATCGCATTTTCTCGCTAAAGTCGATCGGTCGCTTTTTTATATATATCTGGAATGCAATACACTACACGTGGAATTCCTGAATCTCACTGGTGTAGTCATGGCCGAGTGGTTAAGGCGATGGACTAGAAATCCATTGGGATCTTCCCGCGTAGGTTCGAATCCTACTGACTACGTACTTGCACCAAAGGTATCAGCTTCTTACTTCGTTCTGAAATCGCGTTTTTTCATATCTCGAATGGAAGTTTTAGTTACATTTACGTCCGCATTTTATGCTACACTACGCTTGTTTTGTGTAAGACGTCGTTTTTCGGAGGGTCATCAGATGAAGAGGACGACAACTTCAATCCCATGCTCGCCATATAATTCCAAGACAAGTCTTGTTATTTTTTTCGAAAAGAGAGGCCAAGATTTCTAGTCCAGAAATTTCGCGAAGTCCGGAAATTCGCGATATACTTGAAAAAAAAACGATATATGCCTTCGTTTCCATCCCAATTGCACCGAATTGGTATTCGACATTCACTAAATTTTGAGTTCCGTTCGAATTTGAGAATTCCGGAAATGTTGCAATTCAACAATTAATCACCCATGTAGAAGTAAGTCTACGTAGACTTAAAAGAGAGCTGCAACAAAATCCTACCGCCACAAACTTTTTTGCGAAGAATTCATCGTAGTCGGCAGGATTCGAACCTGCGCGGGAATAACCCAATAGATTTCAAGTCCATCGCCGTAACCACTCGGCCACGAATACCCGTTCGGAGCAAAGATTTGCCTTTGTAGGTATTACCGAAAAGTATCTAAAACTCTCTCACCAACGCGTTCGAAAGAATAGATTAAAAATTTCGGCAAATTTTCCTTTCGATCCGGTGAACGAGTGTCTCTGCAAACAAAATAAAAAAATTAAAAACATTGGCGTAGTTGCGAGCCCGCCAGTATTCGAACCTGGAATCTCCTGATCCGTAGTCAGACGCGTTGTCCGTTGCGCCACGGGCACGACGTTCTGCGTCCTTCGTAATGCTTTGCAGTTTCTTTCCATTCGTTACTGTCGACGTCACATGTTCAAAAAGATTCTGCTCCCGCCCGAACAGGGACTCGAACCCTGGACCGTTAGGTTAAAAGCCTAACGCTCTACCGACTGAGCTATCCGGGCTCGTACGCTCTACTCTGTGAAACTTCCAGTTTTCCTTCCCTTATGCTTCGTCTTAAACATCGCACAGCATGAGGTAACGTAATCAAAGTAAACACGATTTGCCCTCCCACGTCTCTCGTGTCTCTTTGGCAACAAGTCGCAACGGGAACATTTTAAGACAAATCTTCGTTCAAACGCCGACTCGCTCCTGTAAAAAATGTCGCCCAACGTGGGGCTCGAACCCACGACCCTGAGATTAAGAGTCTCATGCTCTACCGACTGAGCTAACCGGGCTGCCAACGATCTCGGATTGCAGTTAACGTGTCAAAAACTATATCCGTTATAATATCGCATTTTCTCGCTAAAGTCGATCGGTCGCTTTTTTATATATATCTGGAATGCAATACACTACACGTGGAATTCCTGAATCTCACTGGTGTAGTCATGGCCGAGTGGTTAAGGCGATGGACTAGAAATCCATTGGGATCTTCCCGCGTAGGTTCGAATCCTACTGACTACGTAATTGCACCAAAGGTATCAGCTTTTTACTTCGTTCTGAAATCGCGTTTTTTCATATCTCGAATGGAAGTTTTAGTTACATTTACGTCCGCATTTTATGCTACACTACGCTTGTTTTGTGTAAGACGTCGTTTTTCGCAGGGTCATCAGATGAAGAGGACGACAACTTCAATCCCATGCTCGCCATATAATTCCAAGACAAGTCTTGTTATTTTTTTCGAAAAGAGAGGCCAAGATTTCTAGTCCAGAAATTTCGCGAAGTCCGGAAATTCGCGATATACTTGAAAAAAAAACGATATATGCCTTCGTTTCCATCCCAATTGCACCGAATTGGTATTCGACATTCACTAAATTTTGAGTTCCGTTCGAATTTGAGAATTCCGGAAATGTTGCAATTCAACAATTAATCACCCATGTAGAAGTAAGTCTACGTAGACTTAAAAGAGAGCTGCAACAAAATCCTACCGCCACAAACTTTTTTGCGAAGAATTCATCGTAGTCGGCAGGATTCGAACCTGCGCGGGAATAACCCAATAGATTTCAAGTCCATCGCCGTAACCACTCGGCCACGAATACCCGTTCGGAGCAAAGATTTGCCTTTGTAGGTATTACCGAAAAGTATCTAAAACTCTCTCACCAACGCGTTCGAAAGAATAGATTAAAAATTTCGGCAAATTTTCCTTTCGATCCGGTGAACGAGTGTCTCTGCAAACAAAATAAAAAAATTAAAAACATTGGCGTAGTTGCGAGCCCGCCAGGATTCGAACCTGGAATCTCCTGATCCGTAGTCAGGCGCGTTGTCCGTTGCGCCACGGGCCCGACGGTCCGCGTCCTTCGTAATGCTTTGCAGTTTCTTTCCATTCGTTACTGTCGACGTCACATGTTCAAAAAGATTCTGCTCCCGCCCGAACAGGGACTCGAACCCTGGACCGTTAGGTTAAAAGCCTAACGCTCTACCGACTGAGCTATCCGGGCTCGTACGCTCTACTCTGTGAAACTTCCAGTTTTCCTTCCCTTATGCTTCGTCTTAAACATCGCACAGCATGAGGTAACGTAATCAAAGTAAACACGATTTGCCCTCCCACGTCTCTCGTGTCTCTTTGGCAACAAGTCGCAACGGGAACATTTTAAGACAAATCTTCGTTCAAACGCCGACTCGCTCCTGTAAAAAATGTCGCCCAACGTAGGGCTCGAACCCACGACCCTGAGATTAAGAGTCTCATGCTCTACCGACTGAGCTAGCCGGGCTGCCAACGATCTCGGATTGCAGTTAACGTGTCAAAAACTATATCCGTTATAATATCGCATTTTCTCGCTAAAGTCGATCGGTCGCTTTTTTATATATATCTGGAATGCAATACACTACACGTGGAATTCCTGAAACTGACTGGTGTAGTCATGGCCGAGTGGTTAAGGCGATGGACTAGAAATCCATTGGGATCTTCCCGCGTAGGTTCGAATCCTACTGACTACGTACTTGCACCAAAGGTATCAGCTTTTTACTTCGTTCTGAAATCGCGTTTTTTCATATCTCGAATGGAAGTTTTAGTTACATTTACGTCCGCATTTTATGCTACACTACGCTTGTTTTGTGTAAGACGTCGTTTTTCGGAGGGTCATCAGATGAAGAGGACGACAACTTCAATCCCATGCTCGCCATATAATTCCAAGACAAGTCTTGTTATTGTTTTCGAAAAGAGAGGCCAAGATTTCTAGTCCAGAAATTTCGCGAAGTTCGGAAATTCGCGATATATTTGAAAAAAAAACGATATATGCCTTCGTTTCCATCCCAATTGCACCGAATTGGTATTCGACATTCACTAAATTTTGAGTTCCGTTCGAATTTGAGAATTCCGGAAATGTTGCAATTCAACAATTAATCACCCATGTAGAAGTAAGTCTACGTAGACTTAAAAGAGAGCAGCAACAAAATCCTACCGCCAAAAACTTTTTTGCGAAGAATTCATCGTAGTCGGCAGGATTCGAACCTGCGCGGGAATAACCCAATGGATTTCAAGTCCATCGCCTTAACCACTCGGCCACGACTACCCGTTCGGAGCAAAGATTTGCCTTTGTAGGTAT
>NC_079159.1:93814555-93822055 GCF_947563725.1 Argiope bruennichi | reverse complement strand
AATAAACAAATAAATAAAATAAAATATTAATACATTTTCAACATCCTCCCACCTTTTGATTATAAATAATAATCAAAATATAATACTATTAGTTAAACACAGTTAAGAGATTCAATAAATGGCAACGTTTTACAAATTTTCAATTAATATTTAAATATAAAAATGAAAATTAATGTGAAAATGTCCAATCAAAAACAAAATAAATCACAAGTTCAGTCTCTCTGGCAATTTAATTCTTCTTCCGGCTCTACTAAATTTCATCTCGTTGCCAGAAGTACTGTCAGAAGTTTTGGTGATGTCATTTGACTTATTCAAATCATCTGGTGTCATCGAAGTGGAGAAGTCATCAGAGGATGTTAACTCTAATGGATATATTCTTTGAATTGGTCGCAGGAAATTCTGCTGTGAAGTTTGCACTCGAACAAGTCGTACATGTCCATCTTTACCTGGTATGATTTCTGTGATACGACCTAAAGGCCAGACAAGTCTCTTTTTATTATCTGCTCCCACCATAACAATGTCACCAACAGTAACTGTACATTTTCTTGATTTTTTATTTCTCCCCTGTATGAGAGCACCCAAATACTCAGATCTGAAGCGATTTCTTAAGTCTTTAAGCACTGCTTGTCTGTATTTGAATCTATTGCTCACAGAATTTTGCTCTACAGCATCTATATCAGGAAGATTGCATTCATGCACATCTTGTATGAACATCGATGGAGAAATTGGTTTTATAGCTTCCTCTTCGCAAATGTAAGTTAGAGGTCTTGAGTTGATTACACGCTCGCAGTCTGCCAAAACCGTTATCATCTCCTCATAATTGAGACGTGCCTGTCCTAACACTTTCTTCAAAAGATCTTTTAAAATTCTAATTAATCTCTCCCACCATCCGCCCCACCAGGCAGCAGTTGGAGGATTAAACTTCCAGTCAATAGAGTTTATTGCTCCATATTTTTGGATGCGGTTCCAATCCAGTTGTTTTAAATAGTTGGCTGCTCCAACAAAATTGGAGCCATTATCGCAGTATATTGTTGTGCATCTTCCTCTGCGAGAAACAAATCTCCTAAAGGCCATTAAAAAAACATCAGTCGATGCAGCAGTAACAAGCTCGAAATGAACTGCTCTGTACACTGCACAAGTAAAAATCAGAACCCAGCTCTTCTTGTCTTTAAGGAATAAAGGTCCAGCCATATCAACGCCAGTTATCTGAAACACCGCAGCATCCTTTACTCTATTTTCTGGAAGGGGGGGACTTATAACTTCTATGTTCTTTGAGCTATATCTTTTACACGTAATGCAATTGGCCACCACATGTTTCACCGCTTTTCTTCCATTTAGGATCCAGTACTTTTCTCTAAGTGCATTCAATAGTATCTGGACTCCAGCATGACAGTTCTTAACGTGAGCATTATAGATTAACCGCTTTACCACTTCATGATTCGGAGGAAGAACAATAGGTTTAAGAAAATCTTCACTGTCCTTGCGATAAATAATTTTAGTTTTCAAACGGATGATGCCACGATCGTCTTTAAATACTTGTAGGGTTTTTAATCTCTTTTCTTCTTCTGGGAGAAAAGACTCATTCTGTATCATAAATAAAACCTTCATTTCTGCTTCCTGAAATTCTGTAGCGGTTAATTCACCATGCTTCTTCTCAGTTATATTTTTGCAGTTGTTCATGAAGCGGAGGATCCATGCAACAAGACGAACTATTCTATCATAGTTCGAAAAATATCTGTAGTACCAGTTTGCAACACCACAGGCTTCATTATTTGATAATATAAAAGTCGTCTTAGACTTTTCCTTTCTAATCTCTTCTTCATTCCAATCATGGTTGGTGGAACCCATAATGTTTTGAAATTCAAAAGCATTTTTCATCCATTGTGGACCCTCCCACCATCTTAGGGAGACTAGATGTTTTGCCTTGCAGCCCCTGGAAGGTAAATCTGCCGGATTCTTATCACCAGGTATGTGTCTCCATGATGTAGGATTACTCAACTTCCTTATCTCTTGGACTCTGTTCCTAACGAAGACAGACCAATTTTCTTCTCGTAATATCCATGCAAGCACTGTTGTAGAATCACTCCAGTAATATATCGTAACATTTTTCCAACCAAGAGCTTCAACAACTGAATTCGCTAGCCTCGCTCCAATCACCGCCGCAAGAAGTTCCATTCTTGGGATAGTTGTGCCTCTTAAAGGAGCCACTCGAGATTTCGCTGCAAGTAGAAATAGCTCGATTCGACCATTATTTTCTATTCTAAGGAATGTAACAGCAGCATATGCATCTTTGCTTCCATCAACAAACGTATGAATAGTGCAGTTGCTTATATCTTTTGAAGATGCTTGAACACACCTAGGAATCTGTATGTCAGACAAATGCTTAAGTTCTTGAAACCACTGTAGAAATTCTTTACGAAGCTCACCAGTTACTTCTTCATCCCAACTTGTACCTAATGTCCATGCCTTTTGTAGCATTATTTTCGGACAGAGCATCACTGGTGCAGTGAATCCAAAAGGATCAAATACTTTATGTACTGTAGATAACATACTCCTTTTAGTTACTTTTTCCACATTAATGCCATCCAGCCATTTCATGTTAATTTTCAAAGTGTCTAATTTCTTATTCCAAATAAGACCTAATACCTGAGTTTCTTCCTTTGAATTATTTTCACAGTCGCCAGACCATTCCCATTCTCTAAGATCAAAACCACCTTTTGCCATCAAGGTTTTAGAATTGTCAATGAATCGATCTAATTGGTCTTTACTGTCGACACTAGTAACGACATTATCAATGTAGAAACTCTCCAAAAGTCTTTTCTTCAAAGATTTTTCCCACCACAAAAACCGAAGGAAGTCTCTATCCTCTTTACGAATACTAATTTGCAGAAAAGCTTTCCTGATGTCAGCTATAACGCCAAGCTGTCCCTCTCTGAATCGAAGAAGAATATTTGGAATAAGCTCAATGAGATTAGGACCACATTCCAAGCACTGATTCAAAGATGGATAATTTGCTAATCTCGCTGAAGCGTCAAACACCGGACGAATTGGAGTAGTGCTGCTGCTTAGTTTTATCACTGCACGGTGAGGTAAATAATTACCATAAGAGTTCATTTCGTTGGTAGGAACTTCCTCTATTATGTCTTCATCTAACCAATTTAGAAGAATATTTTCATATTTCTCATACATATTCATAGCTATAAGTTTTGAGGTAGTGTAGTCGAGCCTTTTCCTCGCCAAATCCAAGTTGTCGGGCAAAGGTGACTTATCATCAGACCATGGTAAACAAACCTCATATCGACCATCTTTATTAATTGTTACCGTTTCTAGAAAATGCTCCTTGGTCCGAAGATCAATCTCGTTCTTAGATTTTTTCTCAACAGGATCATTGATTCCGATTGAATCTAATTTCCATAAATTTGTGATTTCAGCTTCATTTACAAATAAGGACAGCACTGTTAAAGCCAGGTTTTCTTCCGAAGATTCTTCCTGTGGTACCTTACCCATTAAGGTCCATCCTAAGAAAGTTTCTACAGCGACAAGACCTGAAGATAAGACTTTTCTTTTGCCAGTTAACATTTTCCCCATAACGTCAGCTCCAATTAGAATATCAATGCCTTCACAAGTATCGCTAATATCAGTTAGATTAATCTGATTTTCCTCTAATTCTTTTATCCAGGGACCTTTAAAAACCGGTCTAATATTGTCACAAATGATAGATTGATCCAGAACTTCAAAATTACAGCCGAAATTTCCAATCAAATTTCTCAATTTTACTTTATAACAATTATGTTTAAATTCATTAGTGATAACGCCACCAAAAAGAGAATGTACCAATTTTTCACATCGAACGGGTGTATAATTCATTTCTTCAGCTACACTTTTCAAAATGTAAGATTTATGTGATGCAGAATCAAAAAGTAACCTCACAATTTTCTGTTTATTATCCGATACCAGTTTAGCTTTGAGAGTTTGAAGAAATATCTTAGGGCTGTGTTTATTAAAATTAGCCATATTAACATCTAGTGCGGGTTTATCTTCTTTTCCCTCTACAGACATCTTTTGCGAATCAAGCACATCACACATTATAGGAAAATGTTTTTTAGAACATATCAGGCATTTTAAAACTGCTCGGCATCTTTTAACTGCGTGAAATGGCGATAAACATGCAAAGCAGCATCGTTTTTCCTTGACTATTTTTTGTCTTTCCGATAGAGTCATTTTTTGAGCCGTAAAGCAATCTGAACTTGAATGTTTACCACCGCAAAAAACGCAAGATTTCTTTACATCTTTATCTGCAGCAGTCGTTAACAAACCTATAGCTGTAGGTACTTTATTTCTCAAATTCTCCGAGCTATATTGTTTCTTTTTCAAAGGTCTGTATTCTTGGCCCTTTCCTAAACCGAAACCGGCTACAGCCAAACATATTCTTTCTTCTCCTTCAACTTCCGTTTTCAAAAATTGCATCAAATTATCCAATCTTCCTTTCGCGTCAGAGTTAATACTGGAAATATTACTACGATTCCAAGCCTTTAAAAATTCAGCTGGGAAACACGATTCAACCATAGGATACAAAATGGATGCACATTTATCTGTGGTTACACCTAATGTTTCTAATGCTCGTAAATATGATTCAAGCTTATCATACAAAGAAGTTAATGAAAATGTTTCTTTTGTTTGCACAGAAATAATTAATTTTAATAATTCTCTCACATATACTTCCACTAAAATATCTTCTCTACCAAAACGCGATTTTAAACCATCAATAGCCTTTTGATAGTTGGCGCCAGTTGGCGGAAAACTTTCAACAACCTCTCTAGCACGAGAACCAGAAATTGTTGCTTGAACTAGGTACTGAAATTTGTCTTCTGGTGCGATATCCTCATCTTTATGTATTTGCTCAAATTGACTCCAAAATGGGAGCCAATCTTTAATATCGTCGCCAAATTGTCTAAATTCTAATCTAGGCAGTGTAAACTTTCTCTTATAATTATTTAAATCAGCAGTAGAATTAGCAGAAAATGACTGACCTCTATTTTGAGATTGTATTCTTGCCAATTCTATTTCTTTTTCAATTTCAAGCTGCAATCTTCTATCTTCCTTTTCAGCTTCAAGCTGCAATCTTCTATCTTCCTTTTCAGCTTCAAGCTGCAATCTTCTATCTTCCTTTTCAGCTTCAAGCTGCAATCTTTTATCTTCTTTTTCGGTTTCTTCTTTTAATTTCCTTTCCGAAATAACATTACTTAAAAGTTCTTGAACGAATTCTGGATCATTCTTATATTCACAACTTTTTAAAATAAGATTTTTTAATCCAACTATCGTAATATTTTCTGATACGTCTTCTCCAATTTCAGACGCAACGTATTTCAGATCTTCTTTTTTAAAACCTTTTATTGCTTGAAACATCTTGATTTATTTTGTTTCGAGAAAGTCCTGTCGCGGACGCCAAAAAATGTTAAAGCTGCCTAAGAAAAAACACCGTTTTCTTTCGCTTTTTATATTAAAATAGAAAAACGATATCCCACCGGTAAAAAATTCAAACTTTGTTTATTCCATCTTGGGATTGATCTACAAGTTGCCATCTACAAAATGAGACAGCAAAAAATATTTCTTAAATAACGTTGCCATTCTAAAATAAACAAATAAATAAAATAAAATATTAATACATTTTCAACACAAACGCCGACTCGCTCCTGTAAAAAATGTCGCCCAACGTGGGGCTCGAACCCACGACCCTGAGATTAAGAGTCTCATGCTCTACCGACTGAGCTAGCCGGGCTGCCAACGATCTCGGATTGCAGTTAACGTGTCAAAAACTATATCCGTTATAATATCGCATTTTCTCGCTAAAGTCGATCGGTCGCTTTTTTATATATATCTGGAATGCAATACACTACACGTGGAATTCCTGAAACTCACTGGTGTAGTCATGGCCGAGTGGTTAAGGCGATGGACTAGAAATCCATTGGGATCTTCCCGCGTAGGTTCGAATCCTACTGACTACGTAATTGCACCAAAGGTATCAGCTTTTTACTTCGTTCTGAAATCGCGTTTTTTCATATCTCGAATGGAAGTTTTAGTTACATTTACGTCCGCATTTTATGCTACACTACGCTTGTTTTGTGTAAGACGTCGTTTTTCGGAGGGTCATCAGATGAAGAGGACGACAACTTCAATCCCATGCTCGCCATATAATTCCAAGACAAGTCTTGTTATTTTTTTCGAAAAGAGAGGCCAAAATTTCTAGTCCAGAAATTTCGCGAAGTCCGGAAATTCGCGATATACTTGAAAAAAAAACGATATATGCCTTCGTTTCCATCCCAATTGCACCGAATTGGTATTCGACATTCACTAAATTTTGAGTTCCGTTCGAATTTGAGAATTCCGGAAATGTTGCAATTCAACAATTAATCACCCATGTAGAAGTAAGTCTACGTAGACTTAAAAGAGAGCTGCAACAAAATCCTACCGCCAAAAACTTTTTTGCGAAGAATTCATTGTAGTCGGCAGGATTCGAACCTGCGCGGGAATAACCCAATGGATTTCAAGTCCATCGCCTTAACTACTCGGCCACGACTACCCGTTCGGAGCAAAGATTTGCCTTTGTAGGTATTACCGAAAAGTATCTAAAACTCTCTCACCAACGCGTTCGAAAGAATAGATTAAAAATTTCGGCAAATTTTCCTTTCGATCCGGTGAACGAGTGTCTCTGCAAAAAAATAAAAAAATTAAAAACATTGGCGTAGTTGCGAGCCCGCCAGGATTCGAACCTGGAATCTCCTGATCCGTAGTCAGGCGCGTTGTCCGTTACGCCACGGGCCCGACGTTCCGCGTCATTCGTAATGCTTTGCAGTTTCTTTCCATTCCTTACTGTCGACGTCACATGTTCAAAAAGATTCTGCTCCCGCCCGAACAGGGACTCGAACCCTGGACCGTTAGGTTAAAAGCCTAACGCTCTACCGACTGAGCTATCCGGGCTCGTACGCTCTACTCTGTGAAACTTCCAGTTTTCCTTCCCTTATGCTTCGTCTTAAACATCGCACAGCATGAGGTAACGTAATCAAAGTAAACACGATTTGCCCTCCCACGTCTCTCGTGTCTCTTTGGCAACAAGTCGCAACGGGAACATTTTAAGACAAATCTTCGTTCAAACGCCGACTCGCTCCTGTAAAAAATGTCGCCCAACGTGGGGCTCGAACCCACGACCCTGAGATTAAGAGTCTCATGCTCTACCGACTGAGCTAGCCGGGCTGCCAACGATCACGGATTGCAGTTAACGTGTCAAAAACTATATCCGTTATAATATCGCATTTTCTCGCTAAAGTCGATCGGTCGCTTTTTTATATATATCTGGAATGCAATACACTACACGTGGAATTCCTGAAACTCACTGGTGTAGTCATGGCCGAGTGGTTAAAGCAATGGACTAGAAATCCATTGGGATCTTCCCGCGTAGGTTCGAATCCTACTGACTACGTACTTGCACCAAAGGTATCAGTT
>NC_079159.1:93799555-93804555 GCF_947563725.1 Argiope bruennichi | reverse complement strand
GCTCGAACCCACGACCCTGAGATTAAGAGTCTCATGCTCTACCGACTGAGCTAGCCGGGCTGCCAACGATCTCGGATTGCAGTTAACGTGTCAAAAACTATATCCGTTATAATATCGCATTTTCTCGCTAAAGTCGATCGGTCGCTTTTTTATATATATCTGGAATGCAATACACTACACGTGGAATTCCTGAAACTCACTGGTGTAGTCATGGCCGAGTGGTTAAGGCGATGGACTAGAAATGCATTGGGATCTTCCCGCGTAGGTTCGAATCCTACTGACTACGTACTTGCACCAAAGGTATCAGCTTTTTACTTCGTTCTGAAATCGCGTTTTTTCATATCTCGAATGGAAGTTTTAGTTACATTTACGTCCGCATTTTATGCTACACTACGCTTGTTTTGTGTAAGACGTCGTTTTTCGGAGGGTCATCAGATGAAGAGGACGACAACTTCAATCCCATGCTCGCCATATAATTCCAAGACAAGTCTTGTTATTTTTTTCGAAAAGAGAGGCCAAAATTTCTAGTCCAGAAATTTCGCGAAGTCCGGAAATTCGCGATATACTTGAAAAAAAAACGATATATGCCTTTGTTTCCATCCCAATTGCACCGAATTGGTATTCGACATTCACTAAATTTTGAGTTCCGTTCGAATTTGAGAATTCCGGAAATGTTGCAATTCAACAATTAATCACCCATGTAGAAGTAAGTCTACGTAGACTTAAAAGAGAGCTGCAACAAAATCCTACCGCCAAAAACTTTTTTGCGAAGAATTCATCGTAGTCGGCAGGATTCGAACCTGCGCGGGAATAACCCAATGGATTTCAAGTCCATCGCCTTAACTACTCGGCCACGACTACCCGTTCGGAGCAAAGATTTGCCTTTGTAGGTATTACCGAAAAGTATCTAAAACTCTCTCACCAACGCGTTCGAAAGAATAGATTAAAAATTTCGGCAAATTTTCCTTTCGATCCGGTGAACGAGTGTCTCTGCAAAAAAATAAAAAAATTAAAAACATTGGCGTAGTTGCGAGCCCGCCAGGATTCGAACCTGGAATCTCCTGATCCGTAGTCAGGCGCGTTGTCCGTTGCGCCACGGGCCCGACGTTCCGCGTCATTCGTAATGCTTTGCAGTTTCTTTCCATTCCTTACTGTCGACGTCACATGTTCAAAAAGATTCTGCTCCCGCCCGAACAGGGACTCGAACCCTGGACCGTTAGGTTAAAAGCCTAACGCTCTACCGACTGAGCTATCCGGGATCGTACGCTCTACTCTGTGAAACTTCCAGTTTTCCTTCCCTTATGCTTCGTCTTAAACATCGCACAGCATGAGGTAACGTAATCAAAGTAAACACGATTTGCCCTCCCACGTCTCTCGTGTCTCTTTGGCAACAAGTCGCAACGGGAACATTTTAAGACAAATCTTCGTTCAAATGCCGACTCGCTCCTGTAAAAAATGTCGCCCAACGTGGGGCTCGAACCCACGACCCTGAGATTAAGAGTCTCATGCTCTACCGACTGAGCTAGCCGGGCTGCCAACGATCACGGATTGCAGTTAACGTGTCAAAAACTATATCCGTTATAATATCGCATTTTCTCGCTAAAGTCGATCGGTCGCTTTTTTATATATATCTGGAATGCAATACACTACACGTGGAATTCCTGAAACTCACTGGTGTAGTCATGGCCGAGTGGGTAAAGCAATGGACTAGAAATCCATTGGGATCTTCCCGCGTAGGTTCGAATCCTACTGACTACGTACTTGCACCAAAGGTATCAGTTTTTTACTTCGTTCTGAAATCGCGTTTTTTCATATCTCGAATGGAAGTTTTAGTTACATTTACGTCCGCATTTTATGCTACACTACGCTTGTATTGTGTAAGACGTCGTTTTTCGGAGGGTCATCAGATGAAGAGGACGACAACTTCAATCCCATGCTCGCCATATAATTCCAAGACAAGTCTTGTTATTTTTTTCGAAAAGAGAGGCCAAGATTTCTAGTCCAGAAATTTCGCGAAGTCCGGAAATTCGCGATATACTTGAAAAAAAAACGATATATGCCTTCGTTTCCATCCCAATTGCACCGAATTGGTATTCGACATTCACTAAATTTTGAGTTCCGTTCGAATTTGAGAATTCCGGAAATGTTGCAATTCAACAATTAATCACCCATGTAGAAGTAAGTCTACGTAGACTTAAAAGAGAGCTGCAACAAAATCCTACCGCCAAAAACTTTTTTGCGAAGAATTCGTCGTAGTCGGCAGGATTCGAACCTGCGCGGGAATAACCCAATGGATTTCAAGTCCATCGCCTTAACCACTCGGCCACGACTACCCGTTCGGAGCAAAGATTTGCCTTTGTAGGTATTACCGAAAAGTATCTAAAACTCTCTCACCAACGCGTTCGAAAGAATAGATTAAAAATTTCGGCAAATTTTCCTTTCGATCCGGTGAACGAGTGTCTCTGCAAACAAAATAAAAAAATTAAAAACATTGGCGTAGTTGCGAGCCCGCCAGGATTCGAACCTGGAATCTCCTGATCCGTAGTCAGGCGCGTTGTCCGTTGCGCCACGGGCCCGACGTTCCGCGTCATTCGTAATGCTTTGCAGTTTCTTTCCATTCCTTACTGTCAACGTCACATGTTCAAAAAGATTCTGCTCCCGCCCGAACAGGGACTCGAACCCTGGACCGTTAGGTTAAAAGCCTAACGCTCTACCGACTGAGCTATGCGGGCTCGTGCGCTCTACTCTGTGAAACTTCCAGTTTTCCTTCCCTTATGCTTCATCTTAAACATCGCACAGCATGAGGTAACGTAATCAAAGTAAACACGATTTGCCCTCCCACGTCTCTCGTGTCTCTTTGGCAACAAGTCGCAACGGGAACATTTTAAGACAAATCTTCGTTCAAACGCCGACTCGCTCCTGTAAAAAATGTCGCCCAACGTGGGGCTCGAACCCACGACCCTGAGATTAAGAGTCTCATGCTCTACCGACTGAGCTAGCCGGGCTGCCAACGATCTCGGATTGCAGTTAACGTGTCAAAAACTATATCCGTTATAATATCGCATTTTCTCGCTAAAGTCGATCGGTCGCTTTTTTATATATATCTGGAATGCAATACACTACACGTGGAATTCCTGAAACTCACTGGTGTAGTCATGGCCGAGTGGGTAAAGCAATGGACTAGAAATCCATTGGGATCTTCCCGCGTAGGTTCGAATCCTACTGACTACGTACTTGCACCAAAGGTATCAGTTTTTTACTTCGTTCTGAAATCGCGTTTTTTCATATCTCGAATGGAAGTTTTAGTTACATTTACGTCCGCATTTTATGCTACACTACGCTTGTATTGTGTAAGACGTCGTTTTTCGGAGGGTCATCAGATGAAGAGGACGACAACTTCAATCCCATGCTCGCCATATAATTCCAAGACAAGTCTTGTTATTTTTTTCGAAAAGAGAGGCCAAGATTTCTAGTCCAGAAATTTCGCGAAGTCCGGAAATTCGCGATATACTTGAAAAAAAAACGATATATGCCTTCGTTTCCATCCCAATTGCACCGAATTGGTATTCGACATTCACTAAATTTTGAGTTCCGTTCGAATTTGAGAATTCCGGAAATGTTGCAATTCAACAATTAATCACCCATGTAGAAGTAAGTCTACGTAGACTTAAAAGAGAGCTGCAACAAAATCCTACCGCCAAAAACTTTTTTGCGAAGAATTCGTCGTAGTCGGCAGGATTCGAACCTGCGCGGGAATAACCCAATGGATTTCAAGTCCATCGCCTTAACCACTCGGCCACGACTACCCGTTCGGAGCAAAGATTTGCCTTTGTAGGTATTACCGAAAAGTATCTAAAACTCTCTCACCAACGCGTTCGAAAGAATAGATTAAAAATTTCGGCAAATTTTCCTTTCGATCCGGTGAACGAGTGTCTCTGCAAACAAAATAAAAAAATTAAAAACATTGGCGTAGTTGCGAGCCCGCCAGGATTCGAACCTGGAATCTCCTGATCCGTAGTCAGGCGCGTTGTCCGTTGCGCCACGGGCCCGACGTTCCGCGTCATTCGTAATGCTTTGCAGTTTCTTTCCATTCCTTACTGTCAACGTCACATGTTCAAAAAGATTCTGCTCCCGCCCGAACAGGGACTCGAACCCTGGACCGTTAGGTTAAAAGCCTAACGCTCTACCGACTGAGCTATGCGGGCTCGTGCGCTCTACTCTGTGAAACTTCCAGTTTTCCTTCCCTTATGCTTCATCTTAAACATCGCACAGCATGAGGTAACGTAATCAAAGTAAACACGATTTGCCCTCCCACGTCTCTCGTGTCTCTTTGGCAACAAGTCGCAACGGGAACATTTTAAGACAAATCTTCGTTCAAACGCCGACTCGCTCCTGTAAAAAATGTCGCCCAACGTGGGGCTCGAACCCACGACCCTGAGATTAAGAGTCTCATGCTCTACCGACTGAGCTAGCCGGGCTGCCAACGATCTCGGATTGCAGTTAACGTGTCAAAAACTATATCCATTATAATATCGCATTTTCTCGCTAAAGTCGATCGGTCGCTTTTTTATATATATCTGGAATGCAATACACTACACGTGGAATTCCTGAAACTGACTGGTGTAGTCATGGCCGAGTGGTTAAGGCGATGGACTAGAAATCCATTGGGATCTTCCCGCGTAGGTTCGAATCCTACTGACTACGTACTTGCACCAAAGGTATCAGCTTTTTACTTCGTTCTGAAATCGCGTTTTTTCATATCTCGAATGGAAGTTTTAGTTACATTTACGTCCGCATTTTATGCTACACTACGCTTGTTTTGTGTAAGACGTCGTTTTTCGGAGGGTCATCAGATGAAGAGGACGACAACTTCAATCCCATGCTCGCCATATAATTCCAAGACAAGTCTTGTTATTTTTTTCGAAAAGAGAGGCCAAAATTTCTAGTCCAGAAATTTCGCGAAGTCCGGAAATTCGCGATATACTTGAAAAAAAACGATA